>NC_092173.1:5345886-5470886 GCF_045791955.1 Oncorhynchus clarkii lewisi | reverse complement strand
AAACAGCAATTTCGAGGGATAAAGCAGAGCACATGCCTTCGTTTGTCACGCAAGTTATTTTAGTCTCATTTTTGCAAAGCATGCACTGCGGATCCCGTGTCAGTATACTGCACCAACCATGTGGTTCAATGCAGGGGGGGCGGAAGGCGTGTGGTAGAGAGGGGCAAGGAAGGAGGGGTGGTAACGAAGATCATTCACGAACAGGAGACTGCGGATCAACGTGGTGCAATACGCAACAACACCATCGGCAAAGGCTCAAATGTCGCGTAGGTATTGAAAACGAAAATTTCGCAACACGATGCACAACAAGTATTACTAGCTAGATCATATTGCCAGCTGGCTATGTTATTGAAAACATGACACAACACAAGTTCACTTGCCAACTAATACTATCGAGTAAGTTCATTCAATTGGCAGTGTTAGGTTATAACATCAAACAGCGCTAACCACAAGCACAACGCCCACTCACCATTCGTACACCAACATTAACTAGATAACGTTAACTCCGATACGAGTGAAACAAATGACCTTAGCTAGCCGTATGTAAAATTAGCCATGGCTAACTTCTCGACAAACAATACGTGCCCACAATCAAGAGTTGTCTTATTGTCCGTAATCCACTGAGTCCTTATGAGCTTTTCCAACTGCCATTTCGTGGTTATTGCAACGCCGAGCCAACAGCCCGGCCAGGTGGTGATATGAACAGTTGTGCTGCCAAACCGATAAACTTTGTCAGTCACATCTTATTTAACTAGCTAGTTTACGGACATATAGCTAGTTAACAACATAGACGTTGCTCGAACCCAATACGAATTCATGTTAGCTAGATAACTAGCTAGCGAATTTATGACAGTCAGGTAACGTTAGCTAGCTTGCTATAGCATTCGCTTGGATGTGTGTGGCTATACTCACCATTTTATTATGTTAGGTCTTCAAACTTGGAAAATATGAAGTACTAAATAGTCAATGTTCCCCTCGTGGCTGGCAAACTACCTGTAGTCAACGTATGTATCGTTGTTTAGTCCTGAAATGTTATTCGCTAGTCTCTTCTCTGCGAAGTTGCCCGGAAACACTAGGGACCGCGTCACTGCCGATGTGGCCTCATTTGCACTATATCGCTCCGCGAAGTGACATATTTCGCCCCCCCCATCCCACGAACCTGCCAATCTTAACTGCACACCAAATGCGTCAGAATAATAATTTATTAACTTTATATTGACCACTGCACCCACTCATTGCCTAGAACGTCCCGTTACTCATTAAAAAAAGAAAGTAATTGTACTATTTGCACTATTTGCTTGCGCTACGCTCGTGCATTGACGAGAAGCAGACGCGCTCGTTATTTCAGTCTATCGAAGCGGTGAACAATAGCCAATATTTGAAATGGATATACTGCACATTGTAATTTGATCGCTATTATTTTTGATCAAGTATGACCACAGTGGTGCAATGAGATGAGCTTCAACTTGGTCAATGTAACGCAGATCCTTATTGGTCCAGAGAAACGGGCAGAAAAGTACCCGGTTTTGTAATTGGCTGGTTGTAAACTGCATTGCGCCAAATTGGATCTATACATTGCAGAACTAATGACTTTATAATTTGCTGTTGTATAAATCGTTCACTGTGTGCTAATATAGGTTTTGAATATGCTGATTTCAGATATGACTAATTGGTCAATATGTAAACCGTTTGCAGTAGCCTAGTCTGGTAGTAGTATAGTAGTCTGACATCATGTAGGTCTATATGAGATGGAAACATGTATGACGTTGATCATATTTTTCACCTCAGTACTAATGACATTTAAATGGAACCATGCCATGGGTCTATAATAACTGCTCCTTTGTGTACATACAAGTAGAGATATAGCAATAATTCTTAATTGCATTTGTGTGTCATATGAAGGTGGTAACAATATTTAGTCAGACCTAACTCCCACTTTTCTGTTTGTGGATCTGTATCATAGTCATCGACATAACAGACCCTGGACCAGTTATTGAGAGGCAAGGAGGAGGAAATGTCAGAGGGAATTTGCTGGAGTGTCTAGTCTTTTCTGTCCTTAATTTATTTGCACACAATAAAAAGTCAGGACAGTAGTTGAAAAAAGTTGGAACAGTAGAATATGCAGTCCATCATACAAAATCCACATGGCTTTATCAACGTGCTCCCTCTTGTGGAGACAAACTGCATCATGAAACCACAAACAAGTGTACATGCTAAACTCTAAGTACTGTCCTACAACCAGCATCACAGGCCTAATGCACTTTATGGGGAGAGTAAAACTGGTTCCACGATACATTGAGTACATTAAGGATACAGCATAAAAATATGAAAAAAAGGTTCCAAGTAACTTAATTACGAAAGATTATACCTTCAGTTATCAGTGTTGTCTATATTCAGGTAAATGCCGGATATTTTGTAGCCAGTGTCCCTCCAGTTAGGAGATATCGTACCAGTCATGGTAGTCCGACTTGTGTGACATCCCCTCCGGGAAGCCTGCATCCATGTTTCCCCATTTCTCTGTCTTTGGTGGTGCTCAAACCCATGTTCCTATGGCACAGGGTTTCCACTGTGGCATCAGCACACAAGCATCTACCTGCCGGGTTTGGAAAGAACATGGGCAACAGTGGGCATCGTAGAGGTCTGCCATGGCACAGGCAGCTACACAGATGGATCAGCTGACCCAGGATCCAGTTCAGGCCCTGTTTATGATGACAAAGAGAGCATTGAAGAGGTTGTAGGTACAGCATAACCCCAGGAGCACGAGGAAAGCAGTTAGCCACCTGGTAGGTGACCTGGTAGGTGACCTGGTAGGTGACCTGGTAGGTGACCTGGTAGGTGGCCTGGTGGGTGGCTAACTGCTTCCCCCCCACAGGGGGCTCGTCCCCTCCACTGGGGGCTCCTCCGTAGGACTCTACCTGGCTGTTTACCAGGTCCCCCGAAGCCCACCGTACTGAAGGCCACGAAGCAGAATTACAGGGACACGATGTAGCTCCAGCCCTCCATGGCAGAGTAAAGCGTGGAAGCATCACACGCCACACACCAGGGTAGCATCAACAAGTATGAGAGTGACAGAATACACAGAGGGCCTCCACCCATCTTTTCCACCCTCCATGTCTCTTTCCTCTCCTCCACCCTTGGGTTGGTTGCTGTTGTCCCGTTGCCTGCTGTTGTGTGTTCTCCTCCGGTGGCACTATCGCACGAGGATGCCCAACATGGTGATGACCCTCTCCAGGAAGAGGTTGAAGAAGAGGATGGCAGAGCAGCCCAGCAGGCCGTAGATTACCAGGAGGACTTTGCCCTCTGTGGTGGATGGGGTCAGCACTCCAAAACCTGTCCGAGAGGGAAACAGAGAGAGTGGCGGAAAGAGGGAGTTTGTGAGGGAGTTGGCGATTGTGTCAACCGCTCCCACTGTTTCTGTGGTGATACAGTGGACAGTGCAATAATAGTGGTAGAGTGTGGCTGTAAAATTATTATTGCACTTCTGCAACTAAGGTTTCTAAATAGTATCTCTCCTTTCATATTTATTTGTTGTTTCTACTGTAAATTAATTGTTAACTTTATTATTACCTATTGGGGTTTTCCCATATCTATAGCTGTTATGTCATGCACATACCCCACAGAAGAGACCCTGTAGCCATTACAGTAGACATGACAACACCGTTTGACAAATGTCAATGCAAACCTATTACTGGTGATGACTCCATGGTCCATCCAGATCCAGCCCCTTGCATAGCAGCGGGAAGTAGGGGTGTTGAGTGCGCTGCAGCACCCTCTGGTAAATCAAAATAAATAAATAATAGTAATACAAAATAATAATAATACATTTTGTATGAGCGGACAAAAATAATCCTCAGCACACTCACGTCAATCAGTGTAGATGAAGGGGAGGAGACAGGTTAAATAATGATTTTCAACCCTTGAGACAATTGGGATATGGATTGTGTATGTGTGCCATTCAGAGGCTGAATGGGCAAGACAAAAGATTTACAGTGGTCTGTTAGACAGACACACACACAGGCACAGACACACGCATACACATATAACATACGCACTATACACACAGATTTTGTGTTGTAGATAGTATGTGGTAGTAGAGTAGTGGCCTGAGGGCACACACTTAATGTGTTGTGAAATGTAATGTAAATATGGAACAAATAATTATTAAATAAAGAAATACAAACAGTTTCCTGTGTGTATCAAGAATGGTCCACCACCCAATGGACATCCAGCCAACTTGACACAACTGTGGGAAGCATTGGAGTCAACATGGGCCAGCATCCCTGTGGAACGCTTTCGACAACTTGTAGTCTATGCCCCGACAAATTGAGGCTGTTCTGAGGGCAAAAGGGGTTCAACTAAATAAGAGAACGTGTTTCTACTTCTTTTTTTTTTACACTCCGTGTATATTCAGTATTCACTGCATCCACAGCTTGTGTTGTTTCTCTCGGTCAGCAAGTCAACCCCACCTCATTCTTCTGGATAGTCATTCCAAAGCTATGCTGAAGCAATGCCTCCTTTTATCAGATCATTTGGAGATCATTCATCCAAATGGAGTCTCTGTTATACTGTTATTATACTCCTAATAGATGCTTTGACACACACCTTGCAAGTAGAGTAAGTAGACAGAGTCTTTGACAGCATCTGAGGTGTGTATGTTTACTCCCGGACTCTCCAGGCTGCTGTCTGTGAACTTACTTCTTTATTAACACAGGTGATCTTTGCCTCCATAATCACCTTTCATTGCCTGTTTATAACACTCTCCAGCTCAAATTAGTATTTTATTTGAGTTTATTCAAAGGATATTGGCTCTAGTAGTGGTACAGCCCACTCTAATTTGTAGTGGCTCTAGAAAGGAGGATATAATATTTGAATAAGTCTCTAAAATAGCATGAAATTACATTTGACATGTGGGCTGTTCTGTTTTAAACCGTTTGTATGAAATGAAAGATGTGGTCCTCCAAACATTTGATTTTCTCTGTGTAGGTCATAGAGAGCATAGATCTCCTCAGCTGTAGTGATCTTTCTGACATGGTCAGTGTGTTAGAACTGTTTTAGTATAGTGTCACGTTTGGCTTTCTTTGAGACTCTTCCTGTCAGAGCTTGCTAGTGCCTACATCATACAGTAAGATGCTGTGTGGTACACTTGAGAGTGATGTGGCTAACTGGGAAGGTATCCAAGGAGTCGGACGATCTCCCATGACAAGAGCCTGGAAGGAAAGATTCAATTTCTTGCTCACTTTCCTCTCATTTCTTGCCAAGTTTTCCCCTAAATTGTTTCTGCCGCAAGTTGTTTTCCATTCTATTTCTTTGATCGTTATAGTACCTAGTACATGTACTATTTTTGGACCACTTCAGAATTCCGACAGTTCTGAGCAATTTTTTGGTGCCTGTGTCAACAGGTTATTTTGATTTAAGTTTAGGAGGCGGAGGATTCATTAACCGGGGGTATATTCTATTGCTTTCTCCAATCACCTAAAGATCAGGGATTACCTTACGGAAGAGAGGAGGGAAGGATGCGTTTTTGAACAAACCCCCTTGAGACACCATCACATCAGTTCCTTCCATTATATTTCAGTATATATTATCATTAAAACACTAGATAGTCTTTGTAGTGTATACAATTGTTTGCCCTGTAACTGCATCCTCCCATGAATGGAACTGGACAGCTTTGATTGATGTTTGTTTATGTTGAATTGAACCAAATCTACTTTGTCTTTCATACAGCAGTTATGTTATCATGCAGATGCCAGCATGGCTGTGGCCTCCCTCCCAGCCATGTACAATAGTCAGCCTGTATTTAAATACTGCTGGAAGGAATGACACCTTGATTTAAACAGTTGTTAAAGCCTTATCCAAAGATCAGCTCTCTCTTTATCTCAAGTAGGAGAAAGGAGCAGCAAGGTTCAACCTCTACAGGATTGTGTGTTCCCTGCGGGACGGTTGATTTGCATGAGGTTGTAAGTAACAATAACATTTCCCAGGACATAGACATATCTGATGTTGGCAGAAAGCTTCAAATCTTGTTAATCTAACTGTACTTGTCACGCCCTGACCTTAGTTATCTTTGATTTCGTTATTTATTTGGTTAGGTCAGGGTGTGACAAGGGTGGTGTGTTTAGTTTTTTGTATTTTTTGTATATCTGGGGTTTTTATGTCTATGGTTGCCTAGATTGGTTCTCAATCAGAGGCAGCTGTTTATCGTTGTCTCTGATTGGGAACCATATTTAGGGAGCCATATTCCTTGGGTATTTCGTGGGTTATTGTCTATGTATAGTTGCATGTCAGCACGAGTAGTTTATAGCTTCATGGTTGTTTTATTGTTTTGTATAGTTTGTTTAGTGTTCTTCCTTTTATTAAAGAAGAATGTATTCACATCACGCTGCGCCTTGGTCTCATCGTTACAACGAACGTGACAGCACTGTCCAATTTACAGTAGCTATTAAAGTGAAAGAATACCATGCTATTGTTTGAGAGTGCGCAGTTATGAACTTGAAAATGTATTAATAAACCAATTAGGCACATTTGGGCAGTCTTGATACAGTTTGAACAGAAATGCAATGGTCCTTTGGATCAGTCTAAAACTTTGCACATACACTGCTGACATCAAGTGGCCCAAATCTAAATTGCGCCTAGATTCCTAAGTCATATATTGGCCTTTCTCTTGCATTTTTAACATAATGGAACAACAAAAAAAAAGTTTTTTTTCTTTGTATTATCTTTTACCAGATCTAATGTGTTATATTCTCTTACATTAGTTTCACATTTCCATAAATGTCAGTGTTTCCTTTCAAATGGTATCAAGAATATGCATATCCTTGATTCAGGTCCTGAGCTACAGGCAGTTAGATTTGTGTATGTCATTTTAGACAAAAAAAATATTAAAAAATGGTCAGATCCTTAAGAGGTCAAACAATAGTGATGTAGTGTCACATAGCATACCAAACACACAAAGCAAGTATTGTCAGGACACAGTATGTCTCTATGTAAGTCCGATAAATTAATATTCTTGATATGAATGTTTATCCTTTTAGGTTGTGAATTTCAGTCCATTTATGTGGTATGTAAATAGGATGGTAAACATGTCCATTGTACTACAGAGTGTTTCTGAAAGTGCAGCACATTATTGCCCTTATGTTCAGACGTTGTCAGCAGTACAACCTGTTGATTGATGTTCCTCTGTCCTCTCTGACAAGTGTGCTTTGTAAAAAATAAATGTAAAAAAAAAACCATACAGATTTCAGACAAAAGGCTCAAAAACACAGATGCCTTTTTGACCTCTGTGTGTGAAGGAGTACCCTGAGGAAAAGCCTGGCTCTTGGCTAAAAAAGGGTGCTTGTTCAGGCAACGTAATCTTCTTTCGATTACGTCATCTGATGGTTATCAACTCCGTAATGAGCATTCGCTTTCATTTTTACCAAGAGTGGTCCTTTGTAGCTAAATTGGTAGAGCATGGTGCTTGCTATGCCAAGACAGCAGGTTTGATTCCTGAGACCACCTGTAAGTAAAATGTATATAGAGTATACTGAACAAAAACAGAAATGCAACATGCAACGATTTCAAAGATTTACTGAGTTGCCATTCATATAAGGAAACCAATCAATTGAAATAAAGTAATCATGCCCTAATCTATGGATTTCATATGACTGGGGATAAAGATATACACCTGTTTGTCAAAGATACCTTTAAAAAAAGTAGGGGTGGATCAGAAAACCAGTCAGTATCTGGCGTGACCACAATTTGCATCATGCAGCACTACACATTTCCTTCATATAGAGTTGATCAGGCTGTTGATTGTGACCTGTGGAACGTTGTCCCACTCCTCTTCAGTGGTTGTGTGAAGTTGCTGGATATTGGCTTGAACTGGAACATGCTGTAGTACACATTGATCCAGAGCATCCCAAACAAGCTCAATGGGTGACATGTCTGGTGAGTATGCAGGCCATGGAATAACTGAGACATTTTCAGCTTCCAGGAATTGTGTACAGATCCTTGCGACAGGGCCGTGCATTATCATGCTGAAACATGAGGTGATGGCAGCGGATGAATGGCACGACAATGGGCCTCAGGATCTCGTCACGGTATCTCTGTGAATTCAAATTACCGTTGATAAAATGCAATTTTGTTTGTTGTCCGTAGCTTGTGACTGCCCATTCCATAACCTCACCGTCACCATGGGGCACTCTGTTCACCACGTTGACATCAGCAAACCGTTCGCCCAAACGACGCCATACACATGGTTTGCGGTTGTCAGGCCGGTTGGACGTACTGCCAAATTCTCTAAAACAACGCTGGAGGCAGCTTATGGTAGAGAAATGAACATTAAATTATCTGGCAACATCTCTGATGGACATTCCTGCAGTCACCATGCCAATTGCGCACTCCCTCAAAAGTTGAGACATCTGTGGCATTGTGTTGTGTGACAAAACTACACATTTTAGAGTGTCCTTTTATTGTCACCAGCACAAGGTGCACCTGTGTAACAATCATACTGTGTAATCAACTTCTTGATGTGCCACACATGTCAGGTGGATGGATTATCTTGGCAAAGGAGAAATTATTATCAACAGGAGATGTAAACAAAAGTTGTGGACAACATTAGAGAGAAATAAGCTTTTTGTGCATATGAAAACATTTCTGGGATCTTTTATTTCAGCTCATAAAGCATGGGACCAACACTTTACATGTTGCGTTTATATTTTTCTTCAGTATATATCAGTTTTACAATATTTTATTCATAATTTGACTTTGCTCATAAACGCAGCCAAAGACTCAGTGCCCTAGGATGTTTATGCATTGCTTCATTCAAGTCTCAGAGGCAAGTTGTAGGAGTGGGCGAGCATGTAACAACCTTCCAATTCCCGTTGATCCTTTAATCTTAAACAACATTCTTTAGTTTAGTTCATTAATTCGACCATTTAAAAAGACAAGCACACATAAAACTTAAAAGTCATGCATGCACATTAAGTTTATTATGATTTTTTTTTTTTTACAGGGACAGTGCACATTAATCAACGTTTCAGCACACGCAGAGCAACAGAACAAAAAGCAGCAAGATAAAATTCATAATAACATACAATAAAGTCTGGGACGTATTTCCACTGTGGTCCTCTTGAGACAAGTTGGCTAGACAAGATCAAACACAGTATGGCAGTGAAATAATCAAACAAAAATGTGATCCTGTGATCAAGTGTCAGATAATGTGGTAAATGTGGTACGTGTATGATGATGGGATAAAGGCAACCACCCCCCCCCCCACCACAAAACCACCTGAATTGATGCATGGTGAAGTCATACACCTACACACAAATGCTTGGTTAAAATAGGCTTTTTTTCCTGCACAATGTGATATTCACTTCACACACATGGCTTGTCTACTTGTCGAACCCCATCTGAACCCAAGATGAGCTTTTTATTACACCGTTGATTGTTAACAAACACTTGCAAACAAACACTATAAAGCTTTAAAACATTATGTGGAGCTTTACTCTGGGAAAGAAAAAGGTTCAGCACATGGTAAGGATGGAATGAAGAGGGAAGGAATCATCGCTGAGATCAGAGATGAAACTTATGGTGTCTGAGAAATTATTTTTCACCCAGATGTAAGTGTTGCCCGGCACCAGTTCAGGGGAGCTGCAGTGGTCGGGTAATGTGACGTAGTGAGGGAAAGGCACGGCGCTGACATGGCCACGCGAGGCCTGCATGTCCATGGCGTTCACCATCACGATGGACCGCTCATTCATCTTCACAGACACACTCTCCACTGTCCCCAGCAGAACTGGACACACACACACACACACACACACACACACACACACACACTTTAGATAAGCGTTGTGAAACCACTGTACTTCCAAGAGTCAAAGAAGATTCTAGTGCTTCCCACTGTTCTTACTAAAGATCAAAGTAGGGAGTAATGTTTCCTGTCATCTTGTGCTTCAAACTGGAGGCCTTACCTCTGCTGTGACACAGGACTTCAGTCTTCAGATCCCCCAGTGGTAGAAGTCTGGGTCCTGAGGATAATGAACAACAGTCTAATCAAATGGACAGAGAGACTCCAGGCACATCAGAAGACATCTCCTTTATCTTATATGAACTAGATATAGAATTCAATAATCATATAACTTGTCTGACTTGTAGGTTGGTCTTTCAGAGACCTTTCAGAGATAAACAGACGCAACTCAAGCTGTGGCATAAATCACAGATCGATTGTATCCTGTTCCCACTGACCTGGAATCACGTTCTTGGTGGTGTTGTGTGGTTCAGGCCTTGGGTGCAGGACCCCGGCGCAGCAAGACCACAGAGAGGCATTGGGGTAGCGGTGCCCACAGCAGGTGAAGCCTGGCTGGGTAGGGTAGAGCACGACTAGCCCTGGGGCAGAGCAGCAGGTCTGGGTGGAGCCGGCCTCCATCAGGACACTCCCACAGCACTGGGCTTCCTCTGAGAGTCTGTCCTGAAACTGCAGGTCGTACAGAGTCCCTGCACAGCACTTCATCTGTCCACTGCTGGGGTCGTAGGCCTTCCCTCCGCAGCAGGAAACATTTCTCAACCTGTGGTGTCTTTGAAGAGAAAAAATACTTTACTTCCCAAAACCAAGAGAACATAATTTCTCATAATTTGGTGCCTTTAATGCTATTGTGCTGTCCTGTTGGGTGATCACCATATGTACTGATCATTAAAAATGTTATGGATTTGATCCATTCTATTTTTTTTTTTAATTCTTTTTATTTTTACCCTTTTTTCTTCCCAATTTCATGGTATCCAATTGGTAGTTACAGTCTTATCTCATCGCTGCAACTCCCGTAAGGACTCAGGAGAGGCGAAGGTCGAGAGCCGTGCGTCCTCCGAAAACACAACCCAATGAAGCCACACTGCTTCTTGACACAATGCCCACTTAACCCGGAAGCCGGCCGCAGCAATGGGTCGGAGGAAACACCGTACACCTGGCGACTGTGTCAGCGTGCACTGCGCCCGGCCCACCACATGTCCGATTTTTTGATTAGTTGTCATCTACATGTGTTATTACTGTGCTTTCAATCATTTACAATGCATTCGGAAAGTGACCAGACCCCTTTCCTTTTTCCACATTATGTTATTAAAAGCCTTATTCTAAATTGTATATAAAAAAACATCCTCATAATGACAAAGCAAAAATACATTTTTAGAAATGTTTGCAAATGTATACAAAATCAAAAACAGAAATACCTTATTTACATAAGTATTCAGACCCTTTGCTATGAGACTCGAAATTAAGCTCAGGTGCATCCAGTTTCCATTGATCATCCTTGAGATGTTTCTACAACTTGATTGGAGTCCACCTGTGCTAAATTCAATTGATTGGACATGATTTGGAGAGGCACACTCCTGTCTATATAAGGTCCCGCAGTTGACAGTGCATAACAGAGCAAAAACCAAGCCATGACATCGAAGGAATTGTACGGAGAGCTCCGAGACAGAATTGAGTCAACGCACAGATCTGGGGAAGGGTACCAAAAAATGTCTGCAGCATTGAAGGTCCTCAAGAACACAGTGGCCTCCATCCTTCTTAAATGGAAGAAGATTAGAACCCCCAAGACTCTTCCTAGAGCTGGCCGCCAGGCCAAACTGTGCAATCAGAGGAGTAGGTCCTTGGTCAGCAAGGTGACCAAGAACCTCATGTTCGCTCTGACAGACCTCCAGAGTTCCTCTGTGGAGATGGGAAAACCTTCCTGAAGGACAACCATCTATGCAGCACTCCACCAATCAGGCTTTTATGCTAGAGTGGCCAGACGGAAGACACTCCTCAGTAAAAAGCATATGAAAGCCTGCTTGGAGTTTGCCAAAAGGCACCTAAAGGACTCTGACCATGAGAAACAAGATCCTCTGGTCTGATGAAACTAAGAACTCTTTGACCTGAATGCCAAGCACCACGTCTGGTGGAAACCTGGCACCATCCCTACGGTGAAGCATGGTGGCGGCAGCATCATGCTGTGGGGATGTTTTTCAGAGGCAGGGGCTGGGAGACTAGTCAGGATCGAGGGAAAGATGAACGGAGCAAAGGACAGAGAGATCATTGATGAAAACCTGCTTCAGAGGTTTACTTTATCCTTTTGGTATACCTTCCAACCTTCCAACATTTTCCTGTCCTGCTAAGCATTCAAAATGTATCAAATGCTTTTGGGTGTCAGGGAAAATGAATGGAGTAAAAAGTACATAATTTTCTTTAGGAATGTAGTGAAGTAAAAGTCTAAGTTGTCAAAAATATAAATAGTAAAGTAAAGATACTCAAAAAAACTACTTAAGTAGTACTTGAAAGTATTACTTAAGTTCTTTACAGCACCGGAAATAAGGCCATGCTCATAAAAATAAAAAAAATCATCCCCTCTAATAGTAAACGGCACCTACCGCCACCGGATTCAGCCACAGAGTCAAAAGTGCGTTACTCACAACTGCACTCACAGACTCTCTTGATTCATGGCCAAAGTATTGAGTAATGGCATCTGTATAAATTCAGACTGCCATGCAACTTCACGGGAACCGCGCTACAGGTCGTGACCCACAAGCACAAGCCAAACAACAGGACGAGTTAGACAAAAACCACTACCTACTGTGTGACCCCTTTCCTGGAAACCCAAAAGCAGACATACCACCTCTCCAGTCTGGCTGTCTAACTGTCTGAATACCACTGACTGGAAAAAGTGAAGTGAAGGAAAGAAAGGGAGGATACCCTTAGACCTGTGGCTTCTGCGGTTGACACCCTGTTGAAATATGTCTGGGAGGCAGTAGTTTGGAAGACATGGTGCATTCCATTAAGAATTCTCCAACATCTGAGGTAGTGGGACTGGGAATGTGGGTATGTTATTTTATCAGAACTGCATCCATCAATGTCTCTCAGACATAAACATACAAAGATGCACACCCAGTCTCAGACAGTGGGTGGGAAAATATTTTACACAGTTAGTTATAGTACAAGCACGCACGTACACACTTTCAAGACATTGCATCAATAATTTGGGCTCCCGAGTGGCGCAGCG
The DNA here is from genome assembly GCF_045791955.1 of Oncorhynchus clarkii lewisi. NCBI lineage: Eukaryota > Metazoa > Chordata > Actinopteri > Salmoniformes > Salmonidae > Oncorhynchus > Oncorhynchus clarkii. The sequence goes on along the minus strand of NC_092173.1, from coordinate 5,457,876 downwards.
GTCTAAGGCACTGCATCTCAGTGCTAGAAGCGTCACTACAGACCCCGATTCGATTCCAGGCTGAATCACATCCGGCCGTGATTGGGAGTCCCATAGGGCGGCGCACAATTGGCCCAGCGTCTTCCAGGTTTGGCCAGGGTAGGCCATCATTGCAAATAAGTATTTGTTCTTAACTGACTTACCTAGTTAAATATAAATAAAAACACTTAGACAGGGAGGCTGGATACATTCTGCTGAAGATGAAGTGATCTAATTATTAGCCCTTAGGCACTCTGAACTGTGCTTGCAGACAGTGATAACCCCACATCTTTGGGATAAACTACCTGACTAGGTTCAACTATCTACAGTTTCCACACTTCAGTGCAACTCACTTGCGTCCGTTGCAGCAGATTTCATTCCAAGGGTAGTATGTCTCCTCCCCACAGCAGTGTTTGTCTGGATCGTTCAGATGAACTCGTGTGCCACACACCATCTCACGGGATGGCAGATACAAGTGGCCACCTGGGGAGCACTGGTACCCATCCTCCACCACATGGTGCAAGGTCTGGTTACAGCACAGCACCCCTCGGTCCTCTACACCATACGGAGTTGTACCGCAGCACTGGGAGAGAGACACACCAGTCAGCAGGGTAACAACACACACACACAACATGAATAACAGACATGCAGACACACCGTGGCATGCACATACCCAAAACTCAAACACAATCACAAAAGTTCACATGCTATAAAAGAGAGTCTAACTTTCTTACCAGGGGACCTGTGCACTCATCCTCTACCAACAGCGTTAGAAAAGAGACCTCTAGTTATCCGTCGTCTGACACACTCTCACACAAAAGAGGAGCTGCTCTACTCTCAACTGGTTGCAGGGTGGGGCTTACAGTACTAAATGTGCTGTCAGAACTGACATGGTACCGCATAGAGCCCAAGTAAAGCAAACACCACAAATAGTTATTGTTACTGGTAAATCACGGGGCAGAGTTTCTCCTTGATAGACAGCACTCTAGAACATTGGCAATGAGTATGGGACACCCACTTCCCAATGGGGCCCTGTCTAAACATTCTGAGTGGACTTAAATCGGTCTGTTGAAAACTTATAGTGTCAGCCTTGTCTTACATTGCCACTTTTAGATATTTCGGCCATTTTAGACAGATACTTTACCTGCATTGTCTTTATGCCTCGACCAACAACAACTCAACAGGTAGATGGATGATTAAGCTGTTTTACTTGACTTTGACTGACATGAGGAGAACTGAACCTAATGTAGTGGAGGAGGATCAGTGAACTAGGCTTTAGCTGTAGGCCTTAGGTCTACTGGACTCACCAGGTTTACTCCAAGCACCTTATTGGACACCTTCCCGCAACAGCAGGTTTTGATGTCTGGATTGTACACCTTAGAGCCACAGCTAGCACTATGGTAGTGACCTGGGCAGACAGATGGGAAGGAGGGAGGACCGTGATGTTCAAGAAAGGGAGATCATGAACTAAACCCCAAATCTAACACACCTGTCATAATTGTTTTCTTTACTAAAGTAGAGGTTTATTATTATTATTTCTAAAGTTACTGCATAGGTGTAAACATTTTTTTTTTTAGCAAGACACTTGTACAGCCTAAGAAAGTAGCAGAAATGTGCAGAAAGAAGTTTTGAATGCATTTTATTGAAGGGAAACAATAACAGTCTTGAACCTTTTTGGCAACATCGTGATACATTATTATATACTGTACAATGAGGAATTCAACTACAAAATACTAGTCTTCTCCCATTTTTTTAACCATTGCCCCCCACCCACAAGGTGTATAAACAACAGCAATAAATAAGAATAAAATAAGATAATAGATAGATAGAAAACAAATACGTGAAGAACATAAATCAATCAACTCTAATTAGCACATGTAGGACAGTATGCAAGTGTGTATACATGGACTTTGGAGATGTATTTCTCACATGTGCAGCACATTGTATTTGTTTTACAGTTTCCTCCTCTTGCTGCTCCAGCTGCAGACTCAGGTGGATCAGGAAAAGATTCAGCCCCCTGAACAGCTTTCACAAGCGCTGCAGAGGCTGCTGTACGGGGGAGGCGCTCCCTTCTTTGAATGTGTGGGGTTACAAGTACCTTTCCCAGCTGCTCCAGGAACATCCTCATGTTCCGCTTATCGGGCATCCAGGTAGGGTTGATCTTGTTCCATATCATGAAGGCATTGTATGAGGACACATCAGTGATGTTATGGAAGATGACCAGGAGCCAGCGGGCTGTCATCGTCCTGCAGCTGTAAGTTCCAAACACGTTGTCCAGGTTGTCCACACCTCCTTTGTTGTGGTTGTAGTCCAGGATGATGGCTGGCTTCCTGTCCTCACGAGCACTGATCTCAGCCGTTTTGTGCAGTGTGCTCAGGAGGAGCACATTCTTGTTACTCTGTTGTTTAGGTAAGACATTGAGTGGTGGTGAAGGCAAACTTTTAGTCGTGTGTTTCTCCCCCTTGTTGCGAGGAGTGCAGTGTGTGTGTGCGCTCGCGCGCGTCTCTGTGGTAAATAATTGTGCCCACCATGGTGATCTTCCTCTTCAGGAGCTGCTGGCTGAGTTAAGAGGTGAAGAAATTGTCACGTGACATTGTGCCCCCTCAGCCCATCAACCCGCATCCCCTGGTTCTTCTCCGGGTCTCCACTAGTCGGCTTCCCTGTGTAGACTTGCATCTTCCAAGAGTAGCTGGATTGTGCATCACAGGGCCATCCATATCTTGATGCCATACTTTGCTGGCTTGCTGGGCATATACTGCCGGAAAGGACAGCGACCTTTTGGCAAAAGAGATTACTATCAGTAATTAGTATCAGTGTCACAGAGAACAATCACATAAATCAATGATATTACAGAAATACATAATAAAATGAACTGTGAAAATCACTTAAATTTTTATTTTCATCTGTAATGTACCTCTGAATGGAACCAGTTGCTCATCCACCGTTACTTCAGGCCCAGGGTTGTAGAGGTATGGCAGACGCTCCACCCACTTCTCCCAGACCTCTCTTACGGTAGCCAGTTTGTCTCTCACAGATCTTGCAGGTCTTCAAATCGTAGCATTCTTGAGAAAGTGTGAAATACTTTCAGTGGCATCGTGGCACGGAAAATCACCCTTTCACTCTCTGCATCCCAGAGACGACATGTAGCCTCACCTCGGGACCTATACACACTCGCTAAGATTAACAGCCCTATGTAGGCATGCAGGTCAATCTCATCCATCCTTTTACAGTTCCATATTTACGGAAACCCTCCAAATTTGTCATCTCCAGGATAATCTTTTCAATGGCTCGTGTGATGAACATGTAGAATGTTGAGGCGATGTCCTGGGCAAGGTCAACTGCATGTCTTGTGGGCCCGGGGTTCATCCTTATGACATTGTGTGCTGCCATCCTTCCCTGGTTGTCATATGGTGACAAGGACCATGTTACTTTGCTGTTCTTTGACAAAAATGTCTCTCTTTCAGCTTGGGGGATTTCTTCTTCATCTGAAGATGATGCATCGTGCTCTGGGTTGTATTCTTCCCCATCTTCTTCAGATACCTCATCCTATTCTAAATCTTTGTTCTCTTGTTCCTCCTGGACATCTGAAAAAATCTGATCTACGACCTGTTGGACACTGAAACATGTACTCATAGCTTCACCAAAGAGAGAACTGGGACTGTCATCTGCAGCACCTTTATAGCCTCTGACTGCATTCCCCATTAGTAAACAATGCTTTCAATAATTGTTTATTTTGTCTGAAATGTTGTTTATTTTGTCTGACATTGTTTTAATTTTGTCTGTGAACTTGAGTCATGTGTTTCTTGTTTTAGTTTTGTCAGTTCAATCAGTAGTGTGTGTGTGTGTGTGTGCGCGCGCGCGCGCGTGCGTCTCTGTGGTAAATTATTTTATAACTGCCGGGTCAAAAATGACCCTAAGACGATCTTTGTACCCGGTGGTGTACAAATTTAATGGAAATATGAGCAAAGGCGATGTTTCACTTTTTCTAATATTAGGGTCACTCTTGGAAAAGTCATAACATTTCAAGTTGAATAAATATCATTTAGGGGGTTTTCTCTGCTGTTAAACAGAGTGGTCATTTTTTACCCTTAAGACAACACAAGGGTTAAGTTAAAATACTTTAAACTACTACTTAAGTTGTTTTGGGGGGGTATCTGTACTGTACTATTCATATTTTGGACAACTTTTCCTTCACTACATTGCTAAAGATAATAACGTACTTTTTACTCCATACATTTTCACTGACACCCAAAAGTACTCGTTACATTTTGATTGCTTAGCAGGACAGGAAAATGGTCCAATTCACACTCTTAACAAGAGAACATCCCTAGTCATCCCTACTGCCTCTGATCTGGCGGACTCACTAAATACACATGCTTCGTTTGTAAATGATGCCTGAGTGTTGAAGTGTGCCCCATGCTTTCCATAAATAAAAAAACAAGAAAATGGTATCATCTGGTTTGCTTAATATAAGGAATTTGAAATTATTTGTACTTTTACTTTTGATAGTTTAGTATATTTTAGCAATTACATTTAATTTTGATACTTAAGTATATTTAAAACCAAAATACTTTTCGACTTTTAGTCAAGTAGTATTTTACTGGGTGACTTTCACTTTTACTTGAGTCATTTTCTATTAAGGTATCTTTACTTTTACTCAAGTATGGGTACTTTTCCCATCACTGGTTATATAGCCCAGTAATCTCCTCCTATTAACTCTGTACATGAATGGCGCTGATGCGTTGGTAGTACCCATCTCGGTAACGACCATGTTTTAATTTTTTTTTTAATTGACTTTAATTTATTCTGGGGAGCCCAATTGAGACCAGCATCTCATTTGCAATGTTGCCCTGAGAACAAACATTCCATCAACACAGAAGATACAAACTAGTCAGCTATGAATACATTACATCAGGATAATACAACAAGTTATAATAGTGAATTGAAACAATTGCACACTTCAGTGAACTCATTTACAACAGAGTTTTAAACTGCCCTATCGGCACAAGGGAATCGGGTGTACTTTGTTTTGTAAGGTATTGCATAACTGTGGTGCGTTAAAACTAAAAGGTGGATTTACCAAACTTTGTCGAGACAAGCGAGTCCTCAAGAGTTAACCAGCCCTGCAAACAGGTAAACATGAAAAGGACCAGAAACTAAATTGTAGACCTGAACCAGGCTGGGAAGACTGAATCTGCAATAGGTAAGCAGCTTGCTTTGAAGAAATCAACTGTGGGAGCAATTATTAGGAAATGGAAGACATACAAGATCACTGATAATCTCCCTCGATCTGGGGCTCCACGCAAGATCTCACCCCGTGAGGTCAAAATGATCACAAGAAAAAATCCCAGAACCACACGGGGGGACCTAGTGAATGACCTGCAGAGAGCTGGGACCAAAGTAACAAAGCCTACCATCAGTAACACACTACGCCGCCAAGGACTCAAATCCTGCAGTGCCAGACGTGTCCCCCTGCTTAAGCCAGTACATGTCCAGGCCGGTCTGAAGTTTGCTAGAGAGCATTTGGATGATCCAGAAGAAGATTGGGAGAATGTCATATGGTCAGATGAAACCAAAATATAACTTGTTGGTAAACTCAACTCGTCGTGTTTGGAGGACAAAGAATGCTGAGTTGCATCCAAAGAACACCACACCTACTGTGAAGCATGGGGGTGGAAACATCATGTTTTGGGGCTGTTTTTCTGCAAAGGGACCAGGACGACTGATTTGTGTAAAGGAAAGAATGAATGGGGCCATGTATCGTGAGATTTTGAGTGAAAACCTACTTCCATCAGCAAGGGCATTGAAGATAACGTGGCTGGGTCTTTCCGCATGACAATGATCCCAAACACACCACCCGGGCAACGAAGGAGTGGCTTCGTAAGAAGCATTTCACGGTCCTGGAGTGGCCTAGCCAGTCTCCAGATCTCATCTCCATAGAAAATCTTTGGAGGGAGTTGAAAGTCCGTGTTGCCCAGCAACAGCCCCAAAACATCACTGCTCTAGAGGAGATCTGCATGGAGGAATGGGCCAAAATACCAGCAACAGTGTGTGAAAACCTTGTGAAGACTTACAGAAAACGTTTGACCTCTGTCATTGCCAACAAAGGGTATATAACAAAGTATTGAGGTAAACTTTTGTTATTGACCAAATACTTATTTTCCACCATAATTTGCAAATAAATTCATTAAAAATCCTACAATGTGATTTTCTGGATTTTTTTTCTTCTCATTTTGTCTGTCATAGTTGAAGTGTACCTATGATGAAAATTACAGGCCTCTCTCATCTTTTTAAGTGGGAGAACTTAAACAATTGGTGCCTGACTAAATACTTTTTTGCCCCACTGTATATGTGTGAGGTCCATCCGATGCATTGTGTATGAAATCTGAAATATTATGTAAGTGTTTTGGTTAAGAGAAGGATGTGATTTTAGAAAAAAAATTCTATAAGAGGACATTTTTCTATAACTGTGCACAGTAAGTAGTCACCTCCCCCTTGAGTGAGGTCAGAGAGCATGTCAGCCTGCCGGAACCGCCCCTTTGCTGCAAACTGTATAAATTATTGATTAAGAAATGAACAAATTAACATACTAGAGAGACGTTGAGCTGCAGCTCACGTTTAAAGTGGATTCAAAACTTTTAATCTCAACACGAGGTAGGGACAATAAAGTCACCTCCTGGACAATCACTGGTACGGCTGATTAGCTGTCTGAAGTAAAGTATCTAGAAAGCGAATTGAAGTGGAACCATTCTACTACTCTTCTCAAACCCCCGTGGTACGCTACTCTCATCACCCCACTGGGAACCATCGACATGGCTGGCTAGCCTACCTTGAAAGAAGCATCTTTCAGAGCGAATTGAAGGAGAATAAACTTGTTGTTCTGTTCAGGACTACACGACAAGTCACCGGATACCGGACGACTGCAAAGGAGAACTGTAGAAGATGGGTGGGGGCCCCTTTTGGACAATCAGAGCCTTACAAGCATGGAGCAAAAAGGCCCAACCAACCCCCTTTCCAAAAAGGCCCGGTTAGGAGGGATACACGGCAAACCAAGGCATTTCCACGTAAATACATTCATTATTTGTTACTCCAAGCAGACAGTGGTTCGTGTGCAAATTATAAGTGAGAGTAACCTGTTTTAGAGAAATGGAATCATTGAATATTGTAAGAGCTTTCATTGTCTGCTTATATGCTCCCTTTATTTATCTTACGGTTCTGACCTGGTGTATTCTGTCACTGGGCATTTCAAAAGTGCTAAACAAATTGTTATATTGACTATGTCCGTCCTAGCTCGCTCATTAATGTCTTAATCGAACGCCATACTTACGCCATAGTTTGTGGATCTCAATTGTCATTAGAAACCACATTTAAGCAAGTCAGCCATATCAGCTATGTTTCTTTTAAAGGCAGTAAATGAGGCTAAATCTTATCGCTGCCAGACAAGGCTCCGCTGATAGCCAGGTGTAGCAGTGGTAAGATGTTGAGGCTGCTGTTGGGACAGCTTTATGTAGGCCGTTTGTGGGCATCGTTTGTCACCGTTATAGTGCAATTAATGTATTGTTTAGTGTTGTGTAGTGGCTTTGCTGGCATGCATCCCACTTGTTATTTTTTTTCCCCCACCAAGATTTACATGCTAAGATTGGCACTGCTCTCAGACTCAGACTTGCAAAGATGTCTGAAAGATAGGGAAAATATTTTCCACTGTTTATTATAGTGGAAACGCACACACACACACACACACACACACACACACACACACACACACACACACACACACACACACACACACACACACACACACACGTAGTAAACCTTGTGCTGTCTTACCTGGAGTATGGCTGAGTGTTCCCTCACAGCAGGTCTGGTCATGTGAGTAACTTTGTCCCTGGAGACATGTAGGGTTCACACAGCAACGTTCTATTATTGGGTTAAAGCAGGCACATTGACCACAAGGCTTCTCCCCAGGCATACTGCATGTGGAGAAACAGACACACACACACAGACACACACACACAATTAGATGCATAATAAACATGTACATAAAGACACACATAAACAAACCATAAATATAATTATATGTACACAAATACACATTCTCAAGCTCTTTTATTTATTTTTTAAATAATCCATAAGCATGTTTTTAATTATTCCACCCCTCTCAGACAAAAGGTTGACAGTTAAAGGTTGAGGTTATCATAATATCAATGTGCTTGTCGGCAGACCATTCCAATGTCTCGGGCCAAGACCAAGAGCCTAAACCCACAAGGAAAATAAAACTATTTGTAGCACCTACAAAGAAGCTGACATGTTTAATATATATATATATATATATTGCATCATTTAAAACAGGTGTCATACCCATTGTGGCTTTGACCCAAAAGGACCACCTATGATTTTATAACCTGAATGTAAATTAAATGGTTGAATTGAACATTGAATAAAGTTAGACATGAGGTTCAGTGTACGGTTGAAGGGAAAAGGAAACCTTACCAGTTTGGAGAACTCTGAGCAATTTTTTTGTTCTGAAAAATAGAAAGAACAAAATACACACAAAGATGACAAACCATCATAATGTGAAGTTTCATTACAACCACACAAAACCAGCAGGTTGCCTTTTACTAACATTAAACATTGTCCTTTCAGATGAGATATTTCTTAACGTTCAGTTTTTCACTGATATTTGCTTCATGTACAAGTAAAGGCATTGTGGTAGGAAAAGGTTCACAAAAAAAGAGAGGCATGGCATAGGCTGTCACAAATCCCTGGCCATAGAGAGGCTTTTATTCTCTATTTTGGTGAGGACAGGGTGTGACTGGGGTGGGCTTTCTAGTTTCTTTATTTCTATGTTTTCTATTTCTTTGTGTTTGGCCGGGTGTGGTTCTCAATCAGAGGCAGCTGTCTATCGTTGTCTCTGATTGAGAATCATCATACTTAGGCTGCTTTTTCCCCACCTGTGCTTTGTGGGTAGTTATTTTCTGTTTTGTGTTTCTGCACCTGACAGAACTGTTCGTTGTCGTTTTGCACTTTGTTATTTTGTTTCAGTGGTCAAGTGTTTTGAAAAGAAATCATGAACACGTAGCACGCTGCGCTTTGGTCCTCTTCTTCAGACGAGCGTGACATAGGCTAGACATAACATCAAACAAAACAGCCTCCCCACCCTCCCCAGTTGAGGGACGGGGCTGGAGAAATGTAATCACTCTCTAATTCATAGAAAGAATCAATGGGTACATATTATTCATTTATATGTCCAAAAATGGATGTAGCAACTGCTGATTGCCCCTTTAAGGACTTAACACCCTTCCACATTACATAACCCCCCCATATACTCAATATTACACATCCCCTTAATATCCAAAATACCTGAATATTGCACATCCCTATAACCTCCCTTTTATATTACACACTTGGTTACATTTCACTGTAGTTCACTATCGCATGTTCACTAATGAGTGAGTCCAAATGTAGGGTGAAGATGGCACCGACAGACATGGCAGCTCTGCTTCTAGCTCCTAAGCAACTTTGCAGTATTTCATTTTTTTGTGTGTTATTTCTTACATTATTAACCCAGAAGGTTTTTTGTGTTATTACATACAGCTGGAAATAACTTTTGGATATCAGAGCGGCGGTAACTCACCAACATTATGACCAGAAATTTGACTTTCCCGAATTGGATCCTTTGTTCGTACACCCCAGGGCAATTAACTTATCCCAAGACGCCACCAGCGGAGAAGAGATATTCAGAGATATACTTCTAGTCCAGTGCGACCAGCCACCGCTTCAGAGTATTTTACTCACTACTGTTTAGTCCCTGGACAATAAAGTAGATGAGCTCAGGGCGAGGATCTCCTTCCAGAGAGACATCAGGGACTGTAACATACTCTGTTTCACGGAATCATGGCTCCTTCCAGATATACTGTCACCGTCCATACAGCCAGCTGGGTTCTCAGTACATCGCGCAGACAGGAATAAAGACCTCTCCTCGAAGATGAAAGGCAGTTGTTTATGTTTCATGATTAGCTAATCATGGTGTGCTTGTGATAATGTACAGGAACTTAAGTCCTTTTGTTTTCCCAGCCTAGAATATCTCCCAATCAAATGTCCACCATATTACCTCCCAAGAGCATTCGCTTCGGTTATGGTCACAGCCATGTATATTCCCCCTCGAGCCGAAACCATAACGGCCCTCACTGTACTTTGTGCAAAGTGGAAACCACATATCCTGAGGCCACATTTATTATTGGCAATTCAACGGCTCAGACACGAGACGTATGTGGCAGGGTCTACAGACAATCACGGATTACAAAGGGAAAGCCAGGCACGTTGCGGACACCTACGACTTGCTTCTGAACAAGCTAAACACCTTCATTGCCCACTTTGAGGATAACACAGTGCCACCAACGTGGTCTGCTTCCAAAGGACTGTGGGCTCTCATTCTTCGTGGCCGACGTGAGTAAGACATTTAGGAGTGTTAACTCTCGCAAGGTTGCCGGCCCAGACGGTATCCCTAGCCGTGTCCTCAGAGCATGCGCAGACCAGCTGGCTGGAGTGTTTACGGACATATTCAATCTCTCCCGATCCCAGTCTGCTGTCCCCACTTGCGTCAAGATGTTCACCATTGCTCCTGTACCCAAGAAAGCAAAGGTAACTGAACTAAATTACTATTGTCCCGTAGCACTCACTTCTGTTATCATTAAGTGTTTTGAGAGGCTAGTTAAGGATCATATCACCTCCACCTTACCTTTGACCCACTTCAATTTGCATACCGCCCCAATAGATTCACAGATGATGCTCTCACCACTGTACTGCACACTGCCCTTTCCCATCTGGACAAGAGGAATACATGTGTAAGAATACTGTTCGTTGACTAAAGCTCAGCCTTCAACAACATAGTACCCTCGAAGCTCATCATTAAGCTCGGGGCCCTGGGTCTGAAACCCGCCCTTTGCAACTAGGTACTGGACTTCCTGACGGGCAGCCTCCAGGTGGTGAAGGTAGGAAACAATACCTCCACCATGCTGATCCTCAACACAGGGGCCCCACAAGGGTGCATGCTCAGCCCCCTCCTGCACTCTCAGTTCACCCATGACCCATTACACGATGGCGCCGGAGGAGAGGGCTGCCGTCTTATTGGCTCTTAACCAACCACGCTATTTTGTTTGTTTTTTCGCTTTGTTCGTAACTTGTTTTGTACATAATGTTGCTGCTACCGTCTCTTATGACCGAAAAGAGTTTCTGGACATCAGAACTGCGATTGCTCACCTCAAGCTGGACAAAGAGTTCTTCTTCAAAGAGTCGGGCGGGAGGGATATACTACTACAGACACCTGACCAGGCCCAGATCCCCGTGATTCGCTTGAGAAGGAAACAGAGATTTAATGGAAAAAGATCAGGGTGCCTTGGGAGGAACAGGCAAAGAGTAGATAATCTGCCCTTGCCTTTCATCCTGTGAGCTGATGTTCAATCGCTGGAAAATAAATGGGACGAGCTGAAAGCATGTATGTCCTACCAACGGGACAATAAAAACTGTAGTATCTTACATTTCACTGAGTCATGACTGAACGACGACATTAAGAAAGGTTGGTCATGACTCACATCAACACCATTATCCCAGAAACCCTAGACCTACTCCAATTTGCATACCGCCCAAACAGATCCACAGATGATGCAATCTCTATTGCACTCCACACTGCCCTTTCACACCTGGACAAAAGGTACTGTATGTGAGAATGCTATTCATTGACTACAGCTCAGCGTTCAACACCATAGTGCCCTCAAAGCTCATCACTAAGCTAAGGACCCTGGGACTAAACACCTCCCTCTGCAACTGGATCCTGTACTTCCTGATGGGCCACCCCCAGGTGGTAAGGATGGGTAACAAGATATCTGCCATGCTGATCATCAACACGGGGGCCCCTCAGGGGTGTGTGCTCAGCTCCCTCCTGTACTTCCTGTTTACTCATGATGGCACGGCCAGGCAGGACTCCAAAACCATCATTAAGTTTGCTGATGACACAACAGTGGCAGGCCTGATCACCGACAACAATGAGACAGCCTATAAGGAGGTGGTCAGAGACCTGACCATGTGGTGCAAGGACAGCAACCTCTCACTCAATGTGATCAAGACAAAGGAGATGATTGTGGACTACAGGAAAAGGAGGACCGAACATGTCCCCATTCTCGTCGACTGTGCTGTGGTGGAGCAGGTTGAGAGCTTCAAGTTCCTTGGCATCCACATCACCAACAAACTAACATGGTCCAAGCACACCAAGACAGTTGTGAAGAGGCCACGATAAAACCTATTCCCCCTCAGGAGACTGAAAAGATTTGGCATGGGTCCTCAGATCCTCAAAACGTTTTACAGCTGCACCATCGAGAGCATCACTGCCTGGTATGGCAACTGCTTGGCCTCTGACCGCAAGACTCTGTAGAGGGTAGTGCGTATGGCCTGGGACATCACCGGGGCCAAGCTTACAGCCATCCAGGACCTCTATACCAGGCGGTGTCAGAGGAAGACCCGAAAATGTGTCAAAGACTCCAGCCACCCTACTCATAGACTGTTTTCTCTGCTACCGCACGGCAAGCGTAACCTGTGCGCCAAGTCTAGGTCCAAGAGCCTGCTAAATAGCTTCTACCCCGAAGCCATAAGACTCCTGAACAGCTAATCAAATGGCTAATCAGACTATTTGCATTCCCCCCCCCCCCTGCTACTCTCTGTTATTATCTATGCATAGTTACTTTAATAACTTTACCTATTTGTACATAGTACCTCGATCATCTCGACATCGGTGCCCCCGCAAATTGACATTGACTCTATACCAGTACCCCCTGTATATAGCCCCGCTATTGTTATTTATTTGTTATTCTTATCTCTTACTTAAAAATATTACAAAAGTCTTAAAACTGCATTGTTGTTTAAGGGCTTTTAAATGAGCATTTGACTGTAAAGTCTACAACTGTTGTATTTGACGCATGTGACAAATAACATTTGATTTGACTGTGTTGCCACACACTCAATCATCACGTTTGCAGACGACACAACAGTAGTAGGCCTGATTACCAACAATGACGAGAGAGCCCACAGGGAGGAGGCGAGGGCCCTGGGAGAGTGGTGCCAGGAAAATAACCTCTACCTCAACGTCAACAAAATTAAGGAGCTGATCGTGGACGTCATGGAGAGCACGCCCCTATTCACATCAACGAGACCGCAGTGGAGAAGGTGAAAAGCTTCAATTTCCTTGCTGTACACATCATTGACAATCTGAAATGGTCCACCCACACAGACAGTGTGGTGAAGATGGCTCAACAGCGCCTCTTCAACCTCAGGAGGCCAAAAATATCATGTTGTATAGCACACTGTATTACTTATACAACTAATATAAGGACAGGACATGAGACGGGAGTAGAAATTAACGTGGACATTGTTTAATGCGTTTCACAGGAAGAACATTCCAAGCATTTTAATGTAGGTAAGCAAGGGGGGGTTACAGGTGCCCTAAAGGGACAAAACTAGAGTATCAATACACAACATATTCCTCCCCTTTACCTTTGATGACTCATAAGGAAAAAGTAAATATTCACTGTTTTTCCTATTGTTTTCTTTTTAACATAAGTTCTCTTAATGTAAATAAATGAACTTCAGAATAACCTTTTCTAAACTAGGGAAAGAGGGTAGACAGCCTCAGTCCCCAGACTTAACCCTGGGGTGTATTCTGCCCCAATGTCTGAGGTTAGTCTGAACTAAATAGTCAACCTGTCAGGGGGTCGTCTTTCTCTTGCAGGGTAATGACGACGTACAGATGAGTCTACAGTCACATTGTCTCTGAGTCTTGTGATGATTTTAAAGCTTGCTTCATCGTTTGGACAAACCTTTCAGCGAGGCCGTTTGTTGCAGGGTGATACGGCGCTGACTTGATGTGCTGAATTCCATATGCCATGAATGACCGGAACTCTTCAGACACCAGTTGGGGGCCATTATCACTAACGAGTTGCGTTGGCAAGCCGAAGCGACTGAAGATTGACCGTAGCTCTTCGATGGTTCTCTCCGCTGACGTGCTCTTCCTCACTGTGACCTCAGGCCATTTGCTGTGTGCGTCAACTACGACTAAGAATGTTACGATCCTCCAGTGGGCCTGCATAGTCTATGTGGACTTGCTGCCAAGGCTCCTCTGGGAAGTCCCATGGGTGTAGTGGCGCTAGGTGAAGCATGTTCCTCATCTTTTGACATGCAGAACATGACTTGACCTTGTCTTCGATAGCTTCATGCAATCTACTTCATTCGCACCATGCCACAGTGCCCTGAATGGAGTACTTCCAGCACCTGCCTTCTCAGTGGCGACGGTATGATAACTTGAAAACCCCATGGCAAGCATCCAAACTGAACTGTGAGCTCGTTTCTCCTCACTAGGTAAGGTAGTAAGTAGGCTGTCCGACATCTGTCCTTCTCCACGAGTGACAATATCCACGACCTCAGACATCACTGGATCAGTGTGGGTGAACTTTTTCACTTGGACAGATGTAATTTGGGCATTCGTCACTTCCTTGAAGTAGAAGATTTCAGCCTGGGAATGCTCAGTGTGTGCAACAGGTAAGGGGAGCCTTGAGAGGCCTTCTGCACTGCAGTGCTGCTCAGACCTTCTGAACTTGATATCGTAGTGGTGAGCAGATAACAATGATGCCCATCCCTGCACGCAGCTGGCTGCAAGCGATGGAATGCCGGTGTGGGGACCAAAGATGGAGGTGAGGGGTCTTTGTTCCGTCAGCAGTGTGAATCGTCGGCCAAACAGAAACTGATGAAATGTCTTAACTCCAAACACAATGGCGAGTGCTTCACGCTCTATCTGTGCATAATTGCTCTCGGCTTTACTTAAGGTCTGTGATGTGAAAGCAATTGGCTTTCTTCACCTGATGGCATGATGTGTGAGACAACCGCGCCAACGCCATAAGGTGATGCATCACATGCCAACTGTAATGGCAAGTTGGGGTTGAAGTGGGTTAGGGCCTCTGACTGAGCTAAGGCTGTTTTCACTTTCTTGAAGGCCTCCTCACATCTGTCTGTCCACTTCAACTGTTTGGTTTTGTTCAAAAGTTCATGCAGTGGCTTTAACATGTTAGCTAGGTTTGGCACAAACTTTGCGTAGTATGTCAGTAGTAGAATTCGGTATCATTGAACGCAAAGACTGACAACCGCCGATCTATTCTATAACGACATGAATGAATGTCACTCTGAACTATCCATTCTAACCACGGCAGAGAGAGAGAGAGGACGGACACTCTCCAACAGAAACAAGCTTTTCAACAGAGATCCCGACGACACGCTGAGCATAAATATTTGGAAGCTAAAATTACATTTAATCTCTTCACCAATAATTTATATTCAAACATTTAAATTGAACAACAGTTCCATGTGAATTCGATAACTACAATGTGTAAACTTTCCACTGTAGAGTTTGTCATCCAATCATTGATGAGAATGTCTCAGATGATAACCGAACTTACTTATTCATTAAGTACCAACGCATATGTTCAACTGGTCGGATTACCAAAATATGGTTCATTTCCTCCCACCTTCTGATGTTCCCAGAATGTCTATATAAAACAAGGGATTTTCAAATGTCACATCACTAGGGTAGAGAGAGTAAAAAGGGGGGAGAGGTATTTATGACCGTCATAAACCTACCCCCAGGCCAACTTCATGACACTAGGCTGCGCAATAGATTAAATGTTTTTCCTCTCATAACAGTCAAAAATGTTGGCACAACAACTTCTGCTTTAATTCCATTTGCCAAAACAAAGTACTCAAAATGTTCTGTGTAAGAACTCCATTGTTCTCCAGATTCATCAAATGTTCCTGTATTCAAACCAATGCAGACATTTTCGGTTTATTTTTCTTTCTCACACTTTTCAGACGGTCCTTTACTCCCAGACCCTTTTTATTTTATTTTAACTCGTTGCTGTAACATCAAAAGCTAGCTAACATTTGTTTGCGTCTTTCTACAGCTATTTTTTTAAACGAATTTAAGTCAGACTTTCTGCAGAAGAAAATGAGCACAAACGTGAGAACGCTTCTTCCTCGTCACCAGGTTTGTTGTATAGCACACTGTATTACTAATACATCTAATACAAGGACAGGATATGAGACGGGAGTAGAAAATAATGTGGGCATTGTTTAATGCGTTTCACATGAAGAACATTCCAAGCATTTTAACGTAGGTAAGCAAGGGGGGTTACAGGTACCCTAAAGGGACAAAACTAGAATATCAATGCACAACAGATCACCAAGGCCATCCCCTACCCGAGCCACGGCCTGTTCAACCCGCTATCATCCAGAAGGCGAGCTCAGTACAGGTGCATCAAAGCTGGGACCGAGAGACTGAAAAACAGCTTCGATCTCAAGGCCCTCAGACTGTTAAATAGCCATCACTTGCCAGCTACCACCCGGTTACTCAACCCTGCACCTTAGAGGCTGCTTCCCTATGTACATAGACATGGAATCACTCGTCACTTTAAATGGAACACTAGTCACTTTAATAATGTTTATATACTGCTTTACTCATTTCATAGGTGTATACTGTATTCTAGTGTATTTTATTCAATGCCACTCAGACATTGCTTAATTCCATTCTTTTACTTTTAGATTTGTGTGTATTGTTGTGATACCACCTCACTGTTGGAGCTAGGAACACAAGCATTTTACTACACCCGCAATAACATCTGCTAAATATGTGTACGTGACCAATATATATGGATTTTGATTTGATGCCCCTAATGTTCTTATATGTTCAGAAGGTTCAGTGCGTATGGCACAAATGTGTTTTGTACCTGAACAATTTGCGCTGGGGGAGTATGTCGCACTTCCTGGATGGCACAGCAGCTTGCATTGAGAGGCTGAGGGTTTAATGGTTCAGTGATGTGGTGGCAGCAGCAGTGGCTTCGCGGATCAAACTGGTGGTCTCCACAGCACCGGTGGTGACGGGACATTTTGGTCAGGACCTTTCTTCCTTTATCGACATGTCCACAGCAGAGCTGGTGGTCTTCATTGTAAAGCTCTGTGGAACAGGTAATAAGGATTGATCAAGTGCTTTCAAGCGCTAAGGTCAAGTGTTATAAGGTTGACATTGTGAAAGTGAACATAAGAGCCATGAGGTGCAGGTGTAAAATTAGGATGTCACAAAGACTTAGCATGAGAGAATTGGGAAACATCTCACAAACAGCTTTCGGAGGAGACAGACCTCTATGGTAAAAACAGTAAAACAACAGCACCTGTTTTTATGGTTTTGGGAAGAATAAAAAAAAACACAACTACGTAATCGATGATGACAGCAAAGACGTCAATAGATGTGATTAGATCTGATCTCGCTTACCTTTTCCACAACACTTGGAATGGAGTTGGGTCCTGGTTAGAATCTGTAAGTCACAGCATAGCTGGTTGAGTGGATCATAGGCCCTAGAGCCACAGCAATCTGACACCAGCTGGCTCACATGCGGAGTCAGTTGACCTGCAAGAAATGGTTGAATCACAGATAAACACATATCAAGCATATCAAAACAAAACTTGGAAGGTGCTGAGAAAATAATGTTTTCACAGTTATCAGGTTAGAGTGAATAGATGCAGTGGGATACTGCTAGGAGACATGACTCTGTCTATCTCACCATCACAACATGACGCCTGGATGAGGTTGAAGGACCTCTTTCCACAGCAGGACTGCCCAGCCCCCTCATGCCGTTCTCCTTCACAGCCGGTGAACTCTAGAATGTCAATGTTCACCCTGGCGCATACTTGATCTCTGGGAGACCTGCAAGGCAGAGGCTCATCTTCATGTCTATAAGGCATTATGTGCAGCACATACACTCTTTAAAAAACGGTGTTATCTAGAACCTCTCTGGGATATGTGGGACGGTAGCGTCCCACTTGGCCAAAAGCCAGAGAAAATGCAGAGCGCCAAATTCAAATAAATTTCTATAAAAATCAAACTTTCATTAAATCACACATGTAAGATACCAAATTAAAGCTACACGTGTTGTGAATCCAGCCAACATGTCAGATTTCAAAAAGGCTTTTCGGCGAAAGCAAACGATTATCTGAGGATAGCGCCTCCATAAACAAAAGAGAGAAAACATTTCAACCCTGCAGGCGGGACACAAAACGCAGAAATAAAAATATAAAACATGCCTTACCTTTGACGAGCTTCTTCTGTTGGCACTCCAATATGTCCCATAAACATCACAAATGGTCCTTTTATTCGATTAATTCTGTCCATATATATCCAAAATGTCAATTTATTTGGCGAGTTTGTTCCAGAAAAACACAGGTTCCAACTTGCGCAATGTGACTACAAAATATCTCAAAGGTTACCTGTAAACTTTGCCAAAACATTTCAAACTACTTTTGTAATACAACTTTAGGTATTTTTTAAAAGTAAATAATTGATCAAATTGAAGACAGAATGATCTGTGTTCAATACAGGAAGAAAACAAACTGAAGCATGCTTTCTGGTCATGCTCCTCTATCAAACAGTACACATGAAGTGACCCTCGTTCAAGATGGCCGTACTTCTTCATTACACAAAGGACATCCAGTGGAAGCGGTAGGAACTGCAAGCAAGTCCCTTAGAAATTTGGATTCCCAATGAAAATCTATTGAAAAGAGGTTGAACTCAAAAAAAAAAGAATCTGAATGGTTTGTCCTCTGGGTTTCGCCTTCTACATACAGTGGGGAGAACAATTTTGATGCACTGCCGATTTTGCAGGTTTTCCTACTTACAAAGCATGTAATTTTTAATCTGTAATTTTTATCATAGGTACACTTCAACTGTGAGAGACGGAATCTAAAACAAAAATCCAGAAAATCACATTGTATGATTTTTAAGTAATTAATTTGCATTTTATTGCATGACATAAGTATTTGATCACCTACCAACCAGCAAGAATTCCGGCTCTCACAGACCTGTTTGTTTTTCTTTAAGAAGCCCTCCTGTTCTCCACTCATTAGCCTCCCGTTGCTCCATTTAAAGGGATATGAACCAGATTCCTTTTCCTATCGCTTCCTCAAGGTGTCAACAGTTTTCAGACATAGTTTCAGGCTTTTATTTTGAAAAATGAGCCTGAACGATAACATCGCGTCAAGTGGTCACACTTGTATCAAATACTTGTTCTCCCCACTGTAAGTTCTGTTATACTCACAGACATGATTCAAACAGTTTTAGAAGCTTCAGAGTGTTTTCTATCCAAATTTACTAATAATATGCATATCTTATCTTCTGGGGATGAGCAGCAGGCAGTTAAATTTGGGCATGCTTTTCATCCAAAATTCCAAATCCTGCAACCTTTCCTAGAGAAGTTATTAACGGTTCTTTGCCTGTGCCCATATAAGAGAACCATTTGAAGGACCATATTTTGTTCCAGGTAGAAACTTTGAATTCCATGTAGAACTCGTTCCACAGAGGGTTCTACATCGAACCCAAAGGTGTTATACCAGGAACCAAAAAGAGTTCCACCTGGAACCAAAAAGGGTTCTTCAAATGGACATACTATGGGGGCAAAGAACCCCTTTGGAACGTTTTTTTCTAAGAGTAACTAGACATAGAGTGGAAATGCAATCCTCACATATACAGGTCATGATGACACATCTTAATTAAAGAAAGATAGTAGGATGAAGTTGACTCTAAACCAAAGCACTGTCGCAACGCGGTATATTGTACAGGGACGGCTGCAGCAGGAGCGAACTCCTCTGTAGGCTGCTCACGGAGAAAGTCGGGAAGGCTGTAATTTTTTGGATTATAGGCCATGTTAATATTTTATCACATCTTGATACCTCTTCTTCACAAAATAAATCTGAGCTGCATGCAATTGAACAAGTCACAGGAAGCTTGAGCTGCATTCATTCATAGGTAAGAACAGAATATTGTATGTGGGCCTATATCCTACAGAAATGGGTTCACTCTATGTACTAAAATAAATGAGTTCATATCGGCAGAATTTTGTATAAAATATTTGGATGGTTAAAGGCTGACGTGGTCGTTTCAATTTAAAAAAACACTATGTAACATGGCTATGGAATTGGAAACACTGTGATTTTAGTGTGTGCAGAACGGCTGGCTGTGAAACTCCTTAAACCAGCCTATATAGACTTACTATATCTAGACCTAGGCAATATCTATTTTTTTACCATGTAGACAGAATAAATAAAACAGGGATATGTGGATTACTTGAAAAATCTTGAATTGAAATTGACTCAAAAAAAAGAGACATACAGTACCAGTCAAACGTTTGGACAGCTACTCATTCCAGGGTTTTTCTTTATTTTTACTATTTTCTACATTGTATAATAATAGTGAAGATATCTAAACTATTAAATAACACATGGAATCATGTAGTAACCAAAAATGTATTTTATGTTTGTGATTCTTCAAAGTAGCCACCCTTTGCCTTGATGACAGCTTTGCACACTCTTGGCATTCTCTCAACCAGCTTCATGAGCTAGTAACCTGGAATGCTTTTAAATTTACAGGTGTGCCTTGTTAAAAGTTAATTTGTGGAATTTCTTTCCTTCTTAATGCTTTTGAGCCAATCAGTTGTGTTGAGACAACGTAGGGGTGGTATACAGAAGATAGCCCTATTTGGTAGAACACCAAGTCCATATTATGGCAAGAACAGCTCAAATAAGCAAAGAAATGACATTCCATCAGTCAATCCGGAAAATGTCAAGAACTTTGAAAGTTTCTTAAAGTGCAGTTGCAAAAACCATCAAGCCCTATGATGAAACTTGCTCTCTTGAGGACCGTCACAGGAAAGGAAGACCCAGAGTTACCTCTGCTGCAGAGGATAAGTTCATTAGAGTTACCAGCCTTAGAAATTGCATCCCAAATAAATGCTTCACAGAGTTCAAGTAACAGCCACATCTCAACATCAACTGTTCAGAGGAGACTGCGTGAATCAGGCCTTCGTGGTCGAATTGCTGCAAAGAAACCACTACTAAAGGACACTAATAAGAAGATGAAACTTGTTTGGGCCAAGAAACATGAGCAATGGACATTAGACCGGGGGAAATCTGTCCTTTGGTCGGATGAGTCCAAATTCAAGATTTTTGGTTCCAACCGCCGTGTCTTTGTGAGACGCAGAGTAGGTTAACGGATGATCTCCACATGTGTGGTTCCCACCATGAAGCATGGAGGAGGAGGTGCCATGGTGTGGGGGTGCTTCGCTGGTGACACTGTCTGAGTTATTTAGAATTCAAGGCACACTTAACCAGCATGGCTACCACAGCATTCTGCAGTGATACGCCATCCCATCTGGATTGCGCTTAGTGGGACTTGTTTTTCAACAGGACAATGACCCAATACAGCTCCAGGCTGTGTAAGGGCTTTTGAACCAAGAAGGAGAGTGATGGAGTGCTGCATCAGATGACCTGGCTTCCACAATCATCCGACTCCACCCAATTCAAATGGTTTGGGATGAGTTGGACCGCAGAGTGAAGTAAAAGCAGCCAACAAGTGCTCAGCATATGTGGGAACTCCTTCAAGAAAAGCATTCCAGGTGAAGCTGGTTGAGATAATGCCAAAAGTGTGCAAAGCTGTCGTGAAGGCAAAGGGTGGCTACTAACTATAAAATATATTTTGATTTGTTTAGCACTTTTTTGATTACTACATCATTCCATGTGTTTTTTCATAGTTTTGATGTCTTCACTATTATTTTACAATGTAGAAAACAGTGAAAAATAATAGGTCCTCCAGGGTGGCGCAGTGGTTAAGGGCCACTGCAGCACCAGCTGTGCCATCAGAGACTCTGGGTTCGCGCCTAGGCTCAGGTCCGTGGGGCGACGCACTGTGTTTTTCTGTGGCTTGGTGGTGACCTAACATAATCGTTTGTGGTGCTTTCGCTGTAAAGCCTATTTGAAATCGGGCACTGTGGTGGGATTAACAACAAGATTAGTTTGAGGAATTTTAATTATGAGATTTCTGTTGTTTTGAATTTGGCGCCCTGCACTTTCACTGGCTGTTGTCATATCGATACCGTTAACGAGATTTCAGCCCTAAGAAGTTTTAATAAAAATGTGTGCAAGTACTTTCAATGGTTTGTTCATTTCATTTTTTTAACTAATTTAAATACTTTTTAAAGTGATTATAATTTACTCAATTGTAATAATATTTCGCTCTCCTTAATAATTGTGAATTCTTGCAACAACAACGACTCCGATTCTGGGAAATTCCAAATGTTTTACTCTGTGATTATTTTACACAGTGCTGTATGCATGTTTGAAGGAAAAAAAGTACATTTCTATATTAGTATTAAGCAGCTTGTTGTGCCCTGAGGTGTAATGGATCATGATGAACGGATGTCAAAACAGTCAGGCAAATTGACATTCAATGATGAGACCACACATTCACACCATCACAACCCTTACAGATGTCGGCAAATACAGCACACTGAAATACTTGTAGTTCCTCTCTAGTTACTGCTGGTGAATTGAGCACCGTGCTCAACAAAATGGTTTAAAATGGAAAATGATCAAATACATTAAAAAAATGTTAAACATTCATGTTTGTGTA
This sequence comes from Oncorhynchus clarkii lewisi, assembly GCF_045791955.1. Classification (NCBI taxonomy): domain Eukaryota; kingdom Metazoa; phylum Chordata; class Actinopteri; order Salmoniformes; family Salmonidae; genus Oncorhynchus; species Oncorhynchus clarkii. The sequence goes on along the minus strand of NC_092173.1, from coordinate 5,435,315 downwards.
ACACTAATATTTTGGGTTAGTGTTTACCTGTAAGAATTATCTGTAAGAAATAGTACAAATGTTGTGTTAAAATGTACGTACTAAATATTTTGAGTTAAATCATTGGTTTTAAAAATGTATCTCACCCTTTAATGAAAGGGGAAGCTGTCTTTTCTCTCACGCCCTGGTCTGTCGCAGAGAAATGCAATGTATTTTAAAAAACAATGTATTATTTTATAGTCTTTATAGTCTACAATGGTATGTTATAAACATTACTGGTTATTAAAGTTTGTAATGATGTACAACTGTAGGCCTCCAATGTTTTTACATAAAACACTTGTGATGCATGTTAAATATTAGGAACATTTGGTAATTAATTCTAACATGTCTTAAAAAAGTTTGTACTAAATATTTTGGAATTAAATAAAAGGAATTTAAAACAGTATCTCACCCTTTAACGATAGGAAAATGTATTTTACATCATCACCCCGGTCTGTCGTGAAGAAAAAAGACGCAGAAAATCAGGGTGTGAGTGTGAGTGTGCGTGTAACGGGCCAGTAGGAGTGTGTGTGTGTGTGTGTGTGTGTGTGTGTGTGTGTGTGTGTGTGTGTGTGTGTGTGTGTGTGTGTGTGTGTGTGTGTGTGTGTGTGCGCGCATCTGCACTCAAGGCACTTTCTCTCTGTAGGGGATCGTTTGAAACCAAGGTTTGCACTATCATGCATACAACATGTCCAGATATCTGCCGACCCCCCCGGGTTAAACATTGATATTTCTAATCAGAGCCCGGTGCCCCCACCCCGGTTGTAGACTAAATGTCTCGACATCCCCTCCTGTTGTTTGAATTCACTGCCTTTGTTCTCTAAACCAAATATACAGGGTGTTGCATACATGATATCTCCCGAAAAAATGCCCACCACGGCCCTGTAAACTCATTCCGTACTTTCTCTAGTTAGGGACATGAAAGCGGAGCGAGTCTAGTGGAGCATTCTTTAACACTATGTTAGCACAGCTTTAGCTTCAAGCCCACAGACCAATAGCCCCAGAATATTTAGCAGCTAGGACAGATTAAAAAAAAGAGAGTCTGTGAATCCCTCCTAATGGATATTTCTGAAGGCTACTGGACATAAGTGATTGGGAAGCGACTGTTAGACAAGGATTCTCAGAAACAAACTGCGCCCTGTCCTTTACGTAGCCCTTCACGATCACACAATTTTCGACGTAAATCCAAATAACCACATATCCAAGAATATGTAGATAATAAAAAACGAAAAGTGTGCACTCTGAACGACTTCGGAAGAGCAGATGAAACAGATGCTATTCTACGTTTTTGTACTAACGACCTTACCCTAACTCCAAACACCAGGCAGCAGTCCCAGGACAGATAAAATGATAATCGGGGAATCCTTCCTTCCTCATGGAACTTTTTTGAAGGGGAGTTGAATATTCAAGGTGATGTGTGTGTATAGATATATAATATTTAAGAATGATAGGTATTAATTCTAGGCATTTACATGTATGTTTTTAAAAATGAAGACTATTTATACAATGAAACAATGTTTTTTATTCACATTGTTTGTAAACAATAGCTTCTGCCCTCTTAGGGTCAACTTGACCCGCTTATTGATTAGAAAGTATGAATAGAAACCAAGGCCAACTATATTCAATCTGTGATTAGAAACGATAATTAGAAGCTATGACAAAACTATGATAATAAACTATAAACAACTATGAAGACAGGGCGGTGTGTGCGTGAATGATGACCTATTATTTAAGTGTGGAATATATTCTCTCTCTCTCTCAGGCTATGAAAAAGACAAAAGATAGGACATTGACTCCTGAGTGTTGAACTTATGCCCACTCTACAGCAACCCTGGTTGTTTTATGACCCTGAGGGTCATCTACAAACGTTGGAACATCTACAACTATTGAAGATGCAAAAAGGGGTTTTTCAGAAATACATTTGGCTTGCAGATATGTATTATTATAAAAATAATCTAACATTATTATCATAATCTTTAGTATTATTATGTTACATGTGAGACATAACCAGAAATGTCAACGTAGACAATTTACAAGAATGTGTTTACCAGGCTGTGATGAAATCACTTTAAAGGATCTCTAATTCAAACATGCAAGGATATATATTTGATACAATTACCCCCTTTAAAACTGTTGCTGCAATATCACTTCTCAATGTGTACATTTCAAGCTTTCAACAACAATAAACCAACCATCTCAATAATGTTTCTCAAACTAACACACTGTTGAGTTTCCTATTTAGTAAAGAAACAACCACTAAGACAAAACACATAAAGTTGTAATATAATCTGCATACATGTCATTCTATACGGAAAACAGGTACATTTTGATTGATTATGATGTTGATGTGATTTTTAATTAATCTCTCAATTTAGGATAATACTGTTTATGTTATACTTTACTTCAATTGTATTATTTATCATGTCTCATACTCGGCTAATACAATACCAAGCCATGCAAACAGCTATGGAATTAACCCAGAACAGGTGTGTCTTTTTTTGGATCAATAACTGATCAAGAATTCCCAATAGGCTTGTGTCACGCCCTGACCATAGTTTGCTTTGTATGTTTATAGGTTTTGTTTGGTCAGGGTGTGATCTGAGTGGGAATTCTATGTTGTATGTCTAGTTTGTCTGTGTCTGTGTTTGGCCTGATATGATTCTCAATCAGAGGCAGGTGTTAGTCGTTGTCTCTGATTGGGAACCATATTTAGGTAGCCTGTTTTGTCATTGTGGGTTGTGGGTGATTGTCTATGTTAGTTGCTTGTGTCAGCACATTTGGTATATAGCGTCACGGTCGTTGTTCATTTATTGTTAAAACGTTGCATTCACACCACGCTGCGCTTTGGTCCGCTTCTTACGACGATCGTGACAGCTTGATCTGATCCTCAACCCTATTACGACAGCATATAATGCACAGTCATATGCAAAACCATAAAACTTTGACAAGAAAACAATGAAAACCTTAACATGACTACACACATTGCCATTATTTAAGTTACCATCCACCAATGGTTGAATTTGGTACTTTTTATTTGTACATGCACCAAGCCTCCAAGTGTCTGACAACCGTATTCTTAATGAGAAATATAGTCTAATAAACAAATGTCTGCATAATGAAAGACATGAAAACTGTATCCAACAATGTATTTCGATCTGTATAAAACATTGATATTGTCAGTAAGGTCAATGAGACTAACAATAGACAATAGTTATTGTGGGAGGTTTAGGGTTAAAATATATGGGAAGGATCAGGAATGTTAGAGATTTGGTCACAGTGGCGATTTTGAAAGAGGGAGGTTAGAACCACAAAGTAATAGGGGGGTAAGAGATCCTAAAGATAATTTCATATTTTGGTTTAGGGGGTTATTAACTTTATGGAAAACAATAATCACACTATGTGGATTATAAACATGTACATACATAGAGAGCCAACACATCAAGATCTAACAGAGATGAGTAGTGATTCATAGTACAACATGAGTCTTCTGTAACCTGCAATACGTGTTAAATATGTTTTACATACATCCATGACTGAATGGCTTCACAAACTCCCTTTAAAGGGTAAGGACAATAAAACTGGGGGTGTGGGGCCATACTCTTTCAAAAGTCGTCCCCCCCCCCTCCCCCCCAATCATCTGAAAACAATAAGGAGCCCATCGAAACTTGATGGGCCTTCAGTGGGACAATATTCTGATGGTGCGCTAAACGGCTGCTGGATGTTTTCTTTTGTTTCTGTGCTTCGAATTGGACACCTAGTTTTTCTCTCCATTATTCAGGACATTTAGAATGGCAACAAATGAGTCACCAAGTGGTCTTAAAATAAAATGATCTGTCAATCAGTTTATGAAATGTCATGACAAATAAATATTAAATTATAGTCCAAGATCTATTGTTGTTAGATGCAATGTGTCTCTCCTTACTGATGTCAGTGAATGCTCCCGAGTGACGCAGCGGTCTAAGGCACTGCATCTCAGTGCTAGAGGCATCACTCTGTGTGATTATTTCGGTATTTATTAAATAAATAATTAAGCCAATTTGTGTATTGCTGATTCAACTTGTTAGCCAGGGTTTGTGCAGATGACCAAGTACTTTACAACAATCAGAATGAGACTGAATAAGGTGACGATTAATAATTGACTGCTATTGATATTAAAGATCTTCAGATCTTTAAGAGAGTGGATTCAGGAGATAACAGCTCTATATAAATGAATGCTTCCATGGTGCCCCAGGTTATTAATGATTAAATTGTGCATGATTTAATTCAATCATATTAGGTAATCAATTTGATAAAATAGCATGTCATATAATTTAACCGTTTGCGTGTAAGGGGGCAGTATTTTCATTTTTGGCTAAAAAACGTACCCATTTGAAACGGCCTATTTCTCAGCCCCAGAAACTAGAATATGCATATAATTGTCAGATTAGGATAGAAAACACTCTAAAGTTTCCAAAACTGTCAAAATATTGTATGTGAGTATAACAGAACTGATATTGCAGACGAGGCCTCCCGGGTGGCGCAGTGGTTAAGGGCGCTGTACTGCAGCGCCAGCTGTGCCATCAGAGTCCCTGGGTTCGCGCCCAGGCTCTGTCGTAACCGGCCGTGACCGGGAGGTCCGTGGGGCAACGCACAATTGGCCTAGCGTCGTCCGGGTTAGGGAGGGCTTGGTCGGTAGGGTCTCATCGCGCACCAGCGACTCCTGTGGCGGGCCAAGGTTGCCAGGTGCACGGTGTATCCACATTGGTGCGGCTGGCTTCCGGGTTGGATGGCGCTGTGTTAAGAAGCAGTGCGGCTGGTTGGGTTGTGTATCGGAGGACGCATGACTTTCAACTTTCGTCTCTCCCGAGCCCGTAATTTCAAAATCTGAGATGGATTAACAAAAGACTAAACTTTTTTTTGCAATATTGCACTTGTGATTTCATGATGAGGAATATTTTTTTAAAATATTATTTGACTATGCTATTCAGCGTTGCTGATGACAATTATCACGCTACCGGAATGGGGTGCGTCAACAAGTTAATCATAGTCAGAGACACAACATTGGGCTACTCCGAGGTGGAGTACCTGGGCTATCAAATCGGGCAGGGAAATGTGAAGCCCCAAGAAAAATATCCCGCTGCAATTAGGTAATGGCCGGTCCCCCGAACCAAGAGGAGGTTTAAGTTGTTCCTGGAGTTAGCAGGCTACTACAATCAATTTGTACCTAACTTTGCCGTAATAGCTTTTCCCCTCACAGACATAACGAAGGCACGCCTACCCCAGACGGTGCGATTGTCAGGACACAGACTCGGCGTTCCAGGCCCTGAAGGACGTGTCATGTTTGCACCCGGTACTCATCACCCCGGACTTCTCAAAAAATCTTGTCTTCTCAAAATCTTCTCGAAAAACCTTGTCCCAAGAGCAGGAAGGCGAGGAGCACCCCATCATGTATGTCAGCAGGAAGCTCCTCCCTAGGGAGAAGAAATACTTGATTGTCAAGGAGGGCCTCGCCGTGAAATGGGCACTGGACAACCTCAAGTATTACCTCCTCGGGAGGAAGTTCACCCTGATCACTGACCATGTCCCCCTTGTGTGGATGGCAAGAGGTAAGAACACAAATGACCCGCTGGTTCCTGTCCTTACAGCGATGCTCTGTCATACACAGGCAATGCGGATGCCTTCTCCAGGAGGGATGCAAACCTAGCCCTGAGCACGCCTCCCTCCCGGGCGGTGGGGGGGACAGGGGGGTACGGTCTACCCCAAGGGTATCCCGGGAGGTCTACCCCAAGGCTCCCTCTGCTGGGAGTACATGGGCTGGGCAATTAGGGGAGAGTGCCAAACAGCTGTGCACGCCACAAAGGGAGCACCGTGGCACACTGCGAGCGAAGACCGAGAAACAGACACGGAGCAGAATCTGAGAAGAAGGACCGAGCCAAACCTAAGTTATTTTGTTGTTGTGTTTATTTTGTTTCCTAGTAAAGTCGTGTTTTCTGACTAGAACCTCCCTGTCTCCGTGTTAATCTCTGCACACTCAACCCCAGACCCCACGGTTTACCACAAGACTCATAAACAGGCAACAGGCTATAGCTGGCTTCGTAGTTTTTCTGCCAAGTTGAGTACATGGGAGTACGCAGCGTAGTAGGCCAACAAAAATACAAATAACCCCACTTAACACTGATCTAAGGTCAGTTTTAGGCAACTTCTGCACAGAGCACAGATGAGGGAAATATATACTCACTATACTTACCTGACATAGAAATCCCTACTATGGGCAGAGATTGGAAGTCCAAAACGATTGATTTGCCCTGTGAGATGGAACAATAGGAACATCCACACATTAAGACAATATCCTGGCTACGTGTTCTGTGAGAAGCTCTAACGCTAACTGAAAAATGTCCTATGTAAATGTCCTATGCAAAATATTGTCAATGACAGTGGCTTAGAATTTTTTTCAAATAAAGAATTGAATCATTACTTGTTTCAATTCAGAAATTAAACCCACAATTCCTTTAACCATGTATTACAAAAGAGATGACAGTACATTTGATCTTGGCGTCAAGCTCCTTCAGGAGAGCTCATCGTCTGAGCAATGAGTCAATTATTACCCTTATTGATCAACTTCTGGCAGTGAGCGAGATATACATACCAATCTGACAGGAAAAGAAAGCAGAGCCAAAACAGATGGAGGCCGGGCTGGTGGGAACCAAACAACGCATAGCGGGGTGGCAGATATGTTACAGCAGCAACATTAAGCAGCAAGACAAGCCTATCGCATAGCTTAGCGCAACAGCAATGCAGGAGAAGAGAATGTGTGAGCAGAAAGGGTCAACTTAAATAGACCACAGACATAAGGTTGGAGGAATTTGACTGCGACCTTCCTGCTTGAACTGGCTCTGCTTCGTAGTCAGCGGTAAAACATCACAGAGCTCTGTAAAACCACACAGCCACTATGCTCGAGAAGGCCGTTCTGTTTACAGTAATGATGATTCACTGGATTTCGCAAATGTATCATCTAGATTGCAGAGATATCCATACACAGGCAGAACTCTGCTTGTGATTTTAAACCAAAATCTATGCATTCCTGGTTGAGATGTGTTTTCAGCAGGCATATCAAGGAAGTAAGGGTACATGATGCGCAAACTCTCAAGTCCAAGCCACAGAGAAATAATTCACAATCCATTTTGCTACTGCTTACTGTAAAAGAAGAGGAGCCCACATTTTCCGACATACCGTACACACATCAACCTGGGAGGAAGAGTAGTAGCCCACACAGCCCTACACCTCTCAACAGTTGGCTCCATTTCGTTCATGCAAACAGATGAATAACATGATAGAGCTTTCCACTTACCAGGTGTGCTGTAGCAGGGCAGAGCCAGAATAACTGCACAAATGAAACAAACAAATGTTAAGAAAAGTCCAGAGGATTGTACAGACAAATTCTAGCGAATGTGCAGAGTTTGATAGGGATGCTCACATACCAAACATCAGTAGCGGAGTGGTCATGGTGACTCTTTCAATAAAGCAGTCTCACTCTACAATGAAAGACTAAGATGTACTTCAGCCACACCTAAAAGATGTCACGCCTGCTCCCGCTCTCCCTAACTTGTCACGCTCACCCTCCCTGGCGCTCAAGGGTGCCAGGCTGCCCATCATTACGCATCATTGTTTTAACCCTTGTGTTATCTTAAGGGTGAAAAATGACCAACCACTATGTTTAACAGAGAAACCCCCCAAATTATATTTTCTCAACTTAAAATTTGATGACTTTTCCCTGAGTGACCCCAACATTAGATAAAGTGAAACATGGCCTTTGTTCATATTTCCATGAAAGCTGTACAAAAGGGTACAAAGATTGTCTTAGAGTCATTTTTGACCGGGCAGTTATAAAATCATTTGCACACCACAAAAACCACACACACACACACACACACACACACACACACACACACACACACACACACACACACACACACACACACACACACACACACACACACATAATGAGAAATGTAGATTATGTGTGGTACTGATTGAACTCAGACAAAACTAAAACTTTATTGTGCATGGGCAGCATCCCCCCCCCCCCCCCCACGACCCCTCCACGACCTCACACGACTCAGGTTCACAGACAAAATGTCACCAAGACAAGACTGAGACAGTCAATATGTGGTCTTGAGACCGGTCCCGAGTACGACAACACTGTCACACAGGACACCAGATAAGACAGGATTATTACCACCAGGAAGGACAGACTGACCCTAGCCCCCCCCTCCCCCCCCCCAGGGGGAACTGGGTAAGGGAAAGGGGGATACTAGTCAGTTGTTCAACTGAATGCATTCAACTGAATTGTGTCTTCCACATTTAACCCAACCCCTCCAAATCAGAGAGGTGCGGAGGGCTGCCTTAATCAACATCCACGTCATCGGCGTATACATTTTAAAAGGAAATAGGAAGAATGGCAGGAAACTGTGAGGAGGACCAGGGGACCGGAGGCTGAGAGGGCTATTCTTTGATTAATGAGACTAGGCCAATAATAGGGCAATTTCAGCTTTACTCATCAACCACCACATGTTGTACGTACACCACCATTCTACACTACCGAGATCATTCCATTTATTCATATCCAGCCATTACAATGAGCCCGTCCTCCTATAGCTCCTCCCACCCGCCTCCACTGACCTGAGCATACAAATAAAGTTAGTCATTTCCAAAATGGAACCACATTCATAATTATTCCGCACTACTGTTCGTCCCAAGCAATGCAACTCAGAGTAGGAATGTGTCCACAGTTCACGAGAAGAGGATTTTAGGGGAATTACTATGCAACCCACCCCGGACCTTTTGCCAAAAACACATTTAGATAAAATTGCATCATCTAAAAGAGATAAGGTTCCTACGTAAACACCCAATAATGTATGTTGCTTCCTGTACTCAGGGACAATTCACACTACTGAGCCAAACCAAACGAGACAAATCAAGCTGTATTGAGCTATTCAAAGACTCACATCTTGCAACATTAATAGTCTTGGATGTGGCCTCCACTCAATGGAGTTCTTGCGCCTGGTTTTTCTTTACAAACACGTGATCATTACCTCAACTATAAGTAATACAGCTTCACCTGGAATGCTTTTCCAACAGTCTTGAAGGAGTTCCAACATATGCTGAGCACTTGTTGGCTGCTTTTCCTTCATTCTGTGGTCCAACTCATCCCAAACCATCTCAATTGGGTTTAGGTCGGGTAATTGTGGAGGCCAGGTCATCTGATGCAGCACTCCATCACTCTCCTTCTTGGTCAAATAGCCCTTACACAGTGTGGAGGTGTGTTGGGTCAATGTCCTGTTGAAAAACAAATGATAGTCCCACTAAGTGCAAACCAGATGGGATAGTGTATCGCTGCAGAACGCTGTGGTAGCCATGCTGGTTAAGTGTGCCTTGAATTCTAAATAACTCACAGACAGTTTCATCAGCAAAGCACCCCCCACACTGACACACCTCACACTCCTCCAAACTTCATGATGGGAAGCACACATGCTGAGATCATCTGTTCAACTATTCTGCGTCTCACAAAGACACAGTGGTTGGAACCAAAAATCTCAAATTTGGACTCATCAGACCAAAGGACATATTCCACCAGTCTAATGTCCATTGCTTGTGTTTCTTGGCCCAAGCAAGTTTCTTCTTATTATTTGTGTCCTTTAGTTGTAGTTTCTTTGCAGCAATTCAACCACGAAGGCCTGATTCACACAGTCTCCTCTGAACAGTTGATGTTGAGATGTGTCTGTTACTTGAACATTTATTTGGGCCTTGTAACTCTAATGAACTTCTCCTCTGCAGCAGATGTAACTTTGGGTCTGTGGCGGTCCTCATGAGAGACAGTTTCGTCATGGCGCCTGATAGTTTTTGCGACTGCACTTGAAAACACTTTCAAAGGTCTTGACATTTTCTGGATTGACTGACCTTCATGTCTTAGAGTAAGGATGGACTGTCGTTTCTTTTTGCTTATTTGAGCTGTTCTTCCCATAACATGGATTTGGTCTTTTACCAAACAGGGCTATCTTCTATATACCACCCCATACCTTGTCACAACACAACTGATTGGCTCAAACGCTTTAAGAAGGAAAGACATTTCACAAATGAACTTTAACGACAACGTCCAAGTGTGGAAGTTGTCTTTAACTTCCACCTCTCTCACGTTTCCTTTCTATGTTTTAGGCCTTGTGTTTATTTGACAGGATTATTTGAAGGGATTTGAGGATTCGTTTAAGAGTTGTCAGGGCAGGGTGTCATAACGTCTGTTGAATATTTTACACACGGGCCCCCCCAGACTATAATCGCAGCAGCCAGTTAATAGGTACTGTGAGTGGATTGCTGCGTGTTGCAAAATGAATATTACTATTGTGGGGCATAATTGCCATGGTCATTTTGAATGTCCAGTCAATGAGCATTATGATTGACAGGACTCGTCATTCTCCAGATCAAATGCTCTATGACAGCATCATCTCCCATAGTAACAGTGCCATTTCAAAAGCCAGGACAATAAAACAATCTACCAATAAAAAGAGAAAGCCATTCAAGTTGGTAACCAGTAACGTCTTCTCTTGCCTACTGTCCTCTTGCGCCTCACGTTTAAGAATATTGCCATACAGTATATCCAGTGAACAAAAATCTGAACAGATTGACAAACACAAGAAAGAAATATGGACTTTGGGATTGGTAGGGACAACTCAGAGTTTCGTGCCCTCTTCTATCCCTCTTCTCCATGTATCTGTCTGGTGGAGGTCATGTTTGGCAAGGTACAACGGGGGGTGGTGGAATTATTATTTTTTTCTTCCTCAACTTGATTTGATTAAAACAAACTTTAATGGATAAAAAAAAAAAATGTTAAAAGAAGTAAAGTAAAGAAAATAATAAAATAAAATAGAGAAGGAGGGGTTGGGTAGAGGGTACAATCCCGGTTTAGGGTAAAGTGTTAAGGGGTAGGGTTGGAAATAAGATACACACCCGGTTTAGGGCAAGGGGGTTGGGGGAGGTGTAATGGCTTTCTAAAAAATATAATGTAGGGGATGGAAGCGTGTTCTTCAGATTACTGGGGGTGTTTCCATAAATTCAACAGGAGAGGCAAAGAGGATTCTGCGCATGTCTTCTGCAGCAACATACCGTCTACATTGTGGTCTGGATCTCAGGTAAATAAATATTCAGGTAAGTCATTAGGCAGGTATGCATGTTAAAGGCCACTTTGGGTAAGTAGGCCTATGAATGATTTAAAAGGCCACTGCAGGTAAGTATACATATTTTAAAAAGAGGATTATATGTATTTTTATTTTTCAAATGTAAAACGTTCTTAAAAGCTGGGAGTATCTGCATCCAAAGGTGGTTTGAAATGGGTTTGGATAGTAAAAATGTATATAATGTCAGCCTCTAGCGTTAACAAGAAAATAAAGTGTTGGAGTGTGCCCCTGACTGTCTGTAAATTTGCTTAATATAAGGAATTAGAAATTATTTATACTTTTACTTTTGATACTTAAGTATATAATTTAACAATTACATTTATTTTTTATACTTATACTTAGTATATTTAAAACCAAATACTTTTAGACTTTTACTCCAGCAGTATTTTCCTGGTTGATTTTCACTTCTACTTAAGTCATTTTCTATTAAAGTATATTCACTTGTAGTTAAGTATGACAATTGGGTACTTTTTCCATCACTGAAAAAAGGCTTCCAAAAGAGTTCTTAGGCTGTCCCCATAGGAGAACTATTTTTGGTTCCAGGTATAACTTGTTTGGGTTCCAAACTTGTATAACTTGTTTGGGTTCCCTCTGGGGAAAGGGTTCTACATGGAACCCAAAAGGGTTTTACCTGGAACGAAAAAGGGTTCTTCAAAGGGTTCTCAAATGGGGACAGCCAAAGAATCCTTTTAGGTACTAGATAGCCCCTATTAACGTGACCGTGCAGCCAATGTCCGCAATAGCTATGCCCGGAGCCACTTGTGGATTTGACAGTTCGAAGGCGGTTCCACCTCTAACACATCAAAACACCAGCTATGCAGGTGTCGGCTAGCGTGAATGTGATTGAATCAAGGCCTATGTCTGTATGTGCACTATCTCCCTGTCAGCCGTTGTGACTGTTTCTCACTGTGCTTAACCCGGGGTTGTGTGAGAGGATTGTATGTTTTTAGAAGAACTGGCTGGTTTAGTCTCAGGCCCCGGCTAGGCCCTGCACTCCGTTCATCATGACAAACTTTGTTAGTCTAAATTCATCTGCTCTGTTAATCTCTGCGTCAGGACCAGGGGTGCTGCGTGCTAGGAGCAAATGATTTCTCCCGGGTCAGATCTGAAAATCCCTCACCGCTCTTCTGCAGTGTTTTATGTTTTCTTAAACATGTCCTCAAGGACCCCGGAGATCAAAAGACACTTTGGACGTCTACTCTGTATACTCTACAGGTCCTACAGGATGCATGGAGCATGTGTCTGAGCGATGCCTCCAAATGGCACCCTATTTTCTATATAGTGCACTTCTTTTGACCATGGCCCATAATCACAATGCAGGGAATAGGGTGCCATTTGGGACACAATCTTGGGTTCAAGAGCTCATTTATAATATTGTTTGGTTTATCATTGATTTACTGGTTTTCTTATTGTAATATTTTAGTTTATACACATCCTTTTCCAGTAGTACTTTAAAGTACTACTTAAGTAGTTTTTTGGGGTATCTGTACTTTAGTTTACAATTTATATTTTTTTACTTTTACTACTTTTACTTCACTACACTCCTAAAGAAAATATGTACTTTTTACTCCCATAAATTTTCCCTGACGCCAAAAAGTACTCATTACATTTTGAATGCTGAGGCAGGACAAAATTATGGTCCAATTCACGCACCAAACAATATAATGCGTTATCATCCTTACTGCTTCTGATCTGTGTACTGCGTTTGTAAATGATGTCTGATTGTTGGAGTGTGCCCGTCTGTCTGTAAATACATTTAAATCATGAGGTCTGGTTTGCTTAATATAAGGAATTTTATGTATAGCATTTAGTTTTACTTTGTACTTTTACTCAAGTTAAAACATTTAGTACTTTTTCCACCACTGTACTTTTTACGGGAAAATGTGCCCTTGCGATTGGGCCACAGTCAGGCAACAGTGATCCAATCAGCGAAACATCTGCCTCTACGATCACTTTGCTGAGAGATGTTTGGAGATTCAGGTAAGTGTAAACATCCCAAAATCTACATAAGCACACAGAACACAAGGCAACTGTAATGGACAAATAGATTAGCATCATCATGTCATTGTCTGGCCCTGATTTTAGTGAAAGGAGTCGAGTCTGTAGCCTACTCATGAGTCATGTTGGGTTGGTTGGTTGATTGAGATCAGGAAGAATTACATTTTCTCATGCCCATGGGAATGCATGTGAAAATGTGGTCAAAACGGAATATTCAATTGCTGTAGCTGAATAATCATATAAATAAGTATAGTCTAATTATATAAGTTAATGATGAGCAAGAGAATTGGAGTTCTCTCGGTTCAGGCTTATCTCGTGCTCTTTTGAGTCATGCACACACTTTTAATTAACTTGTGCGCACATTTTATTTTATTTCGTTCCACCAGGCCTGGTAGAGATTCTATTCATGTCTGTTGTAGAAACAATAAAAAAAATAGCGGCCTACACTGATCACTGAACAAAGTTGTGAATGGTCTTGGCCTTTTTACCCCGAACCGTCACCAATCATTAGTCGCATCCATGAGTCCACTAAGCGAGCCTATTGATCAGTCATTGACTGATTGCTTTAGACAAATAGTTTGTTATCCGAGAGTGTCGAGGTCGAGTAGCTCACTCTGTTAATTGAAGATAACAGAGTGGGCAACAATGGAATGAGAGTTTTGTGATTATGGCTGCAGAAAGAAAAGAAAAGAAACAAGAAGGGGTGCTCTAATTAGAAGAACCGTGGCTGGTGGGATCTCCCCCAAGATCTTGGTGGGCTATACCCGGCCTTGTTTCAGGATGGTAAGTTGGTGGTTGAAGATATCCCTCTAGTGGTGTGGGGGCTGTGCTTTGGCAAAGTGGGTTGGGTGGGGGCTGTGCTTTGGGTCTGTGCTGATGACACACAGCTGTACATTTCGATGAAACATGATGAAGCCCCCAAATTTCCCACGGAATCACCCTATTATTGACGTAGTAAGGCTTACTCATCTGTGGGACTACTCAGAAACTACCACAGTTTGCACCTACACAACCATTCTACACTACTGGTTGTCTCAAGCAACTCACAAAATAGGAATGTTTCCAACCTTGACAAGAAGATGATTTTAAGGATAATATGCAGCACGTATGCAGCAAAGACTGCCAAGACAACTGTAATGAAATGAAACAGAACCGGTTATCACACCCTGACCTTAGAGATCCTTTATTCTCTATTTTGGTTAGGTCGGGGTGTGACTAGGGTGGGCATTCTAGTTTCTTTATTTCTAGGTTGGCTTGGTATGGTTCCCAATCAGAGGCAGCTGTCTATCGTTGTCTCTGATTGGGGATCATATTTAGGCAGCTTTTTCCCACCTGTTTCTTGTGGGATCTTGTTTATGTATAGTTGCCTGCGAGCACTACATTAGCTTCACGTTTCAATTTGCGCTTTATTGTTTTCTGTGTGTTTGGAACCATACCATGCTGCACACCGGTTATGAGTAACATCTCATTAAATCAAAGAATAGCGCTCTCAGTCTCCGGTCCCCTGATCCTTCTCAAATTTTCCTGTCATTCTTCCTATTTCCTTTTAAAATGGATACTATAAAAACACACTGTGATATCCTGTTATACAATTAATTAATAATGCCCAGAAAGTCTGTGTCTGGAGGATACAGTATATTGGCACAGGTGTTTTATCATAGAGCGTCAAATTAATATATTATCTTGCTACATGCTTTCATAACAACTTGGCGACAAGATGTCCATCAGAAAACTCCCCTCCAGAACAAACAATGACTTTGCATCCATATCGTTGCATCTACTGTCTTCAACAGATCTCCCATGAACAATCAATGACCAGTTGAGGAATAACATTCACACTGTGTGTGTTAGTGTGTGTGCGTGTGTGTGTGTGTATGCGTATGTGCGCACTGTGCAAATGGATCCTTTGAAATGAATGCTCCCTCTGGTAAACTGTGGAGGTGGATATAATGAAAAACTTTCCCAGTTTATACACTTCCTGTGCATTTCCTTGCTCTGAGTTGCACTTCCTGCAAAGGTGATCTCAGAACCTCCCCACTCGGTTTTGTATGTCTCTCCAGTCCTTGTAATCAGTATCCTAAGTAACTGCTGTGTGTTGACCTTAGTCATCCAAATAAACTCAGCAAAAAAATAAACGTCCTCTCACTGTCAGCTGCGTATATTTTCAGCAACCTTAACGTGTAAATATTTGTATGAACATAACTAGATTCAACAACTGAGACATAAACTGGACAAGTTCCACAGACATGTGACTAACAGAATTTGAATAATGTGTCCCTGAACAAAGGGGTAGGGGGTCAAAATCAAAAGTAACAGTCAGTTTCTGGTGTGGCCACCAGCTGCATTAAGTATTGCAGTGAATCTCTTCCTCATGGACTGCACCAGATATTCCAGTTCTTGCTGTGAGATGTTACCCCACTCTTCCACCAAGGCACCTGCAAGTTCCCAGAGATTTCTGGGGGGAATGGCACTAGCCATCACCCTCCGATCCAACAGGTCCCAGATGTGCTCAATGGGATTGAGATCCCGCTCCAGAGTACAGGCATCAGTGTGAAGCTCATTCCTTCGATGATAAACGAGAACACGACCATCACCCCTGGTGAGACAAAACTGTGACTCGTCAGTGAAGAGCACTTTTTGCCAGTCCTGTCTGGTCCAGCGACGGTGGGTTTGTGCCCATAGGCAACATTGTTGCCGGTGATGTCTGGTGAGAACCTGCCTTACTACAGCCCTACAAGCCCTCAGTCCAGCCTCTCTCAGCCTATTGCGGACAGTCTGAGCACTGATGGAGGGATTGTGCGTTCCTGGTGTAACTCGGGAAGTTGTTGTTGCCATCCTGTAACTGTCCCGCAGGTGTGATGTTCGGATGTACTGATCCTGTGCAGGTGTTGTTACACGTGGTCTGCCACTGCGAGGATGATCAGCTGTCCGTCCTGTCTCCCTGTAGCGCTGTCTTAGGCGTCTCACAGTTCGGACATTTCAATTTATTGCCCTGGCCACATCTGCAGTCCTCATGTCTCCTTGCAGCATACCTAAGACACGTTCACGCAGATGAGCAGGGACCCTGGGCATCTTTTTTGGGGTGTTTTTCAATGACAGTAGAAAGGCCTCTTTACTGTCCTAAGTTTTCATAACTGTGATCTTAATTGCCTACCATCTGTAAGCTCAGTGTCTTTAACGACCGTTCCACAGTTGCATGTTCATTAATTGTTTATGGTTCATTGAACAAGCATGGGAAACAGTGTTTTAAACCCTTTACAATGAAGATGTGTGAAGTTATTTGGATTTCTACGAATTATCTTTGAAAGACAGGGTCCTGAAAAGGGGACGTTTAGATCTTCAAGGTGCCAGTAGTTTGCGTCTAAATCTGGGACAACTGGGACTCAGTCTGTTTAGTCCTTCTCCAGGTGCCAGTGTGTGACTCGTACTGCATGCATGTCAGTTGCGGTCAGTGCCGTTTAAGATGAGGGAGGACAATTATTTTCATGAGCATGGCCTTATTTCTACTACATCATATGGGAGGACTATCATTCATATTCAATTCACCCTGTTCAATGTAACAGCGATAGGTTTAGGCTACTACATGATACTAACATTTTCCCTATACCCATCATGTCATTAATACAACCTAGCCAATAAATGAAGTTTACAGCGTAGATGCACACAGGTCAAGAGACAAATTTGAGTTGACAGTTAGTGACACATGGACTGACGATGACATTCAATACCGCCTTGCATACTCTTGCCTGCATCTAGTTGATATAGGGTGTACTTACTAGTCCAACAGTTGCAAATGAGAGTTTCTATTGGATAAATTCAGATATGTTTATCCCCATTTTGTTCTGTATAAGAAATCCTCTTAAGGATTAGCCCATTTTTTTCAATTTTCGCCTAAAATGACATACCCACATCTAACTGCCTGTAGCTCAGGTCCTGAAGCAACGAAATGCATATTCTTGGTACCATTTGAAAGGAACCACTTTGAAGTTTATGGAAATGTGAAATGTGAATGTGAATGTAGTAGAATGTAACACAATAGATATGTTAAAAGATAATAATACATCATCTTCGAAATGCAAGAGAAAGGTCATAATGTATCATTCCAGCCCAGGTGCAATTTAGATATTGGCCACTAGATGGCATCAGTGTATGTGCAACGTTTTAGACGGATCCAATTAACCATTGCATTTATGTTCAAAATGTTGTATCAAGACTGCCCAAATGTGCCTAATTTGTTGATTAATAACTTTTCATATTCAAAATTGTGCACTCTCCTCAAACAATAGCATGGTATTATTTCACTGTAATTGGACAGTGCAGGTAGAATACCAAGAATTTAAGCTTTCTGCCCATATCAGATATGTCGATGTCCTGGGAAATTTTCTTGTGACTTACAACCTCATGCTAATCGCATTAGCCTAAGTTAGCTCAACCGTCTCGTGGAAGGGACACCGATCCTGAAGAAGCTTTTTTAACAGAATCCCCGGAATGAATACACCCCTGATCACGTGTAAACACAATTCACTTTCATAGCAGCCACGTTGTATTCCTTCTTACATGTGCTCTCCTCCTCTCACCTCTTCCCTTCGGTTGTGGACTTCAGTGCACAACACAACAGTTGTTTGTGACCAGGCGGGAAAGAAAATCCAAGCCAAACCACTACATTGTTGTCACCATATTTGCTAAAGTAACCTTCATAGTTAGCATAGCTAATAAAACTAACCTGTTAGTAAACCCGCTACAATCATGTAGTATCGTTACAGAGTACAGTCAATAAGCAGTTACACCGGCAGGCCCCGGTGGCAATACATTTGTAAAACCTAAAGCTTACCTTAACTTGGAAGAGTTCCAGTGTTGTGTTGGATAGTCATAGCCAGCTAGCAAACATAGTATCCCTTGAGCAGGGTGTTTCAGTAGGTTGAACTAGCTAGCTCCATTTGCTAGCTATGTAAGCTTTTTTTAAAGACACTCTCCTCTTTTTCACTCTTACTTCTTCTTAATTATGTAAGAAATGAAGCTCTTCAAAACTGTTCAACTATTGTCTTTGGGTCAACTACTCACCACATTTTATGCACTGTGGTGCTAGCTAGCTGTAGCTAATGCTTCCAGTACTAGGTTAATTCTCTGATCTTTTGATTGGGTGGACAACATGTCAGTTCATGCTGCAAGAGCTCTGATAA
This sequence comes from Oncorhynchus clarkii lewisi, assembly GCF_045791955.1. Classification (NCBI taxonomy): domain Eukaryota; kingdom Metazoa; phylum Chordata; class Actinopteri; order Salmoniformes; family Salmonidae; genus Oncorhynchus; species Oncorhynchus clarkii. Next base: position 5,416,912 of record NC_092173.1, on the reverse strand, counting down.
CTTCCGGAGGACATCCTCCAACCTGTCATAATTACTGTGTAAGTCTATGGAAGGGGGTGAGAACCATGAGCCTCCTATGTTTTGTATTGAAGTCAATGTATCCTGACGAGGACGGAAGCTAGAATTCAAGTCCGGGCTCGGGCTGGGCCACTCAAGGACATTCAGACACTTGTCCCGAACCCACTCCTGCATTATCTTGGCGGTGTGCTTAGGTGCGTTGGCCTGTTGGATGGAGAACCTTTGCCCCAGTCTGAGGTCCTGAGCGCTCTGGAGCAAGGGAAGCAAAGGGATTACTTCTTTAAAGGCCCAGTGTAGTCAAAAACGTGATTTCCCTGTGTTTTATGTCCACACGATGAGGTTGGAATAATACTCTTCATTTAACACAATTTTTTTTGCTTGACTTTTTTCATTCAACGTTTTCATCACATCAACACCATTATCCCAGAAACCCAAGACCCACTCCAATTTGCATACCGCCCAAACAGATCCACAGATTATGCAATCTCTATTGCACTCCACACTGCCCTTTCCCACCTGGACAAAAGGAACACCTTATGTGAGAATGCTATTCATTGACTACATCGTTCAACACCATAGTGCCCTTAAAGCTCATCACTAAGCTTAGGATCCTGGGACTAAACACCTCCCTCTGAAACTGGATCCTGGACTTCCTGACAGGCCCCCCCAGGTGGTGAGGGTAGGTAGCAACACATCTGCCATGCTGATCCTCAACCCTGGAGCCCCTCAGGGGTGCGTGCTCAGTCCCCTCCTGTACTCTCTGTTCACCCACAACTGCATAGCCAGACACGACTCCAACACCATCATTAAGTTTGCAGAAGACACAACAGTGGTAGGCCTGATCACCGACAACGACGAGACAGCCTATAGGGAGGAGGTTAGAGACCTGGCCGAGTGGTGCCAGAATAACAACCTATCCCTCAACCTAACCAAGACTAATGAGATGATTGTGGACTACAGGAAAAGGAGGACAGAGCACGCCCCCATTCTCATTGACGGGGCTGTAGTGGAGCAGGTTGAGAGCTTCAAGTTCCCCGGTGTCCACATCACCAACAAACTAGAATGGTCCAAACACACCAAGACAGTCGTGAAGAGGGCACGACAAAACCTATTCCCTCTGAGAAAATAAAACAATTTGGCATGGGTCCTCAGATCCTCAAAAGGTTCTATAGCTGCAACATCGAGAGCATCCTGACTGGTTGCATCACTGCCTGGTACGGCAATTGCTCTGCCTCCGACCGAAAGGCACTACAGAGGGTAGTGCGTACTCCCCAGTACATCACTGAGGCTAAGCTGCCTGCCATCCAGGACCTCTACACCAGGCGGTGTCAGAGGAAGGCCCTAAAAATTGTCAAAGACCCCAGCCACCCCAGTCATAGACTGTTCTCTCTACTACCGCATGGCAAGTGGTACCGGAGTGCCAAGTCTAGGACAAAAAGGCTTCTCAACAGTTTTTACCCCCAAGCCATAAGACTCCTGAACAGGTAATCAAATGGCTACCCGGACTATTTGCATTGTGTGCCACCCCAACCCCTCTTTTATGCTGCTGCTACTCTCTGTTTATCATATATGCATAGTCACTTTAACTATATATTCATGTACATACTACCTCAATTGGCCCGACCAACCAGTGCCCCCCGCACATTGGCTAACCGGGCTATCTGCATTGTGTCCCGCCACCCCTCTTTTACTCTACTTCCACTCTCTGTTCATCATATATGCATAGTCACTTTAACCATATTTAACCATATCTACATGTACATACTGCCTCAATCAGCCCGACTAACCGGTGCTTGTATGTAGCCTCGCTACTGTTATAGCCTCGATACTGTATATAGCCTCGCTACTGTATTTCTACTGTTGTTTTTATTTCTTTACTTAACTATTGTTCACCTAATACCTTTTTTTCACTGTTGGTTAGAGCCTGTAAGTAAGCATTTCACTGTTGTTTTTGACGCAAGTTACAAATAAACTTAATAATAAACTGATTTGATTTGAGCAGTCGGGGGAGAAGGGCCTTGGTCAGGGAGGTGACCAAGAACCTGATGGTCAGTCTCACAGAGCTCCAGAGTTTCTCTGTGGAGATGGGAGAACCTTCCAGAAGGACAACCATTTCTGCAGCACTCCACTAATCAGGCCTTTAAGGTATTGTGGCCAGACGGAAGCCACTCCTTAGTAAAAAGGCACATGATATCCCATTTGGAGTTTGCAAAAAGTCACCTTAAGTACTCTCAGTCCATGAGAAGCAAGATTCTCTGGTCTGATGAAATCAAGATTGAACTCTTTGGCCTGAATGCCAAGTATCACATCTGGAGGGAACCTAGCACCATCCCTACGGTGAAGCACGGTAGTGGCAGCATCATGCTGTGGGGATGATTTTCAGCGGTATGGACTGGGAGACTTATCAGGATCGAAGGAAAGATGAACGGAGCAAAATACAGAGAGATCCTTGATGGAAACCTGCTCCAGAGCACTCAAGACCTAATACTGGGGCAAAGGTTCCCCTTCCAACAGGACAACAACCCTAAGCACACAGCCAAGACATTGCAGGAGTGGCTTCAGGACAAGTCTCTGAATGTCCTTGAGTGGCCAGCCAGAGCCAGGACTTGAACCCGATCGAACATCTCTGGAGAGACCTGAAAATAGCTGTGCAGCGACGCTCCCCATACAATCTGACAGAGCTTGAGATGATCTGCAGAGAAGAATGTGAGAAACTCCCCAAATACAGGTGTGCCAAGCTTGTAGCGTCATACCCAAGAAGACTCGAGGCTGTAATCGCTGCCAAAGGTGCTTCAACAAAGTACTGAGTAAAGCGTCTGAATAATGTAATAATGTATAAATGAATAATATAATATTTCCATTCTTTTATTTTTAATACATCTGCAAAAAATGTTGCTTTGTCATTAAAAAACAATTGAATACATTTTAGAATAAGACTAGCGTAACAACATGTGGAAGAAATCAAGGGGTCTGAATGCTTTCTGAATGCAATGTATATGGATCTGTGCCATTCACTTTGAACTGGACTGTTTTTACAGCATGTGCGGTGCTGAGTATATGCGCTTGTTTTTAGAGATACAGTACATGTAGCGAGTGCACATTTGTACATTTTTCCATATTCTTTGCTAGTTAGCCCATGTGTATAGATAATTTCTAGCCAGCAATGGGGGAGTGATTGCTTCCTACAAGAGCACAATACATGTGCATTTCTAGACATATTTGAAAGGCGAGTCAGGTAAAGAGCTTTTTTTCTGTAAGGGGCAGTGTTGTATTTTGGGGTAGTGTTGTATTTGGAGACAGGCCTGAATAAGCTAAAGAGCCAATAGGCAGAGGATAGCATAATTTGTCTGATTCTCTGTAATAATGAAATGGGAATAATGATGCATTTCATTCTGCAAAGTGGTTTCTTGCATCAAACAACACAACAACAGTTTCAGCCACATCATTGTCTGAAGGAAAAGTGGATAAACAGCTTAATGTCAAGCCCTGCATCTTTTTTTCAAAAGTCTTATGGAATGTAGGCCTACATTGAACACCACACATTGGTTGCTACTGTTTTTTTTAATGGTAGGCCAGTCTGGTAGGTCTACATTATGATCAAATAGCTGCAGTAGCCTACTTGACCAGTGTTTAAACTAACTTCAAGTGGGTACAGCCCCAGTGTTCACAGTAAACGTGGGCCAGAAGTTGCACAGTATTTTCACAATGTTCAAGTTTTTGCTCAGCAGACCTGAAATTTGCTCAGTGCTGAAAAAAATGTCAAGGAACATTGATCATGATTATAAAAATGTTAAAGAATAAGAGGTGGTCCCCTTCCTGAATATAAGGGAAATAGCTGTTTTGATGGGAAATAGAGTGTTTAGGAATTTAAATGGAATGATTGTCTAGCCCCTTACAGTCTAAGCCCTGTGTAAGCTACTAGCCCATAGAAATGCATTGAACAACAGATTCACTACATGGAACAACAGTCCCCCCACAAAAAAATCTAAAGGAAGTTTGTTCTGACATGTTTGTCTGAGAGAGAGATATAAGAAAGATCAGGAAACTGTTGTATTTAAACCCTAATTTTTGGTACTAAACAGTCTCTATATATACTTCCATTCATGTTTTCAACTAGTACCGGGGGACCTTCAGACAAGTGTTGTGAGGCCTGTGGCCATTCTAGAGCAAAACAACCAACATGTACGTGTTTGTGAAAGTCTCACCTTATTAGTACTGTTCAGAAGCTATAGACAGAAGTTGGCAGATTGGCTGTACCGACTTCAGACGAGTCCCAAAACGCTTGTGGGGGTGGTAGAGCTAAGCGGAGAACACCACCGTGTTTGTGAGAGTCTCATCTTTAAACAGAGTGGTCAAACCGTTCAGACGCTACAGACGATTTTGTGAGAAGAAGACCGCTTTAGCTCTGTCAACTTTCACCACAGATGCGGAATTGCGACATCCAATGCAAAACCCCAGTTTTTAATTGGGATTTTTTAAATATTATGCTAATTAGATTTCCGCGGGGGTGCGGACATCGACTCTAGGGGGCTAACCACCAGTTGTGTAGAGTAACTTAAGTAAAAAAATAAAGTACTACTTAAGTTGTTTTTATTGGGGTATGTGTACTTAACGTTACTATTTATATTTCTGACAGCTTTTATTTTTACTTCACTACATTCCTAAAGAAAAAAATGTACTTTTAAAATTTTCCCTGACATCCAAAAGTATTTGTTACATTAGCAGGACAGGAAAATGGTCAGATTCACATACTTATCAAGAGAACATCCCTGGGCATCCCTACTGCCTCTGATTTGGCGGAATCACTAAACACAAATTCTTTGTTTTTAAATGATTGTTGGAGTGTGACCCTGGCTATATGTAATAAAAAATATATGTAAATATATATATGTATATATATATACATATATGTAATATATGTAAATAAAAAATTAAAAAATATTTAAAAAATTGTGCTGTTTGGTTTGCTTAAAATAAGGAATTTTAAATTATTTGTACTTTTACTTTTGATACTAAAGTATATTTAAAACCAAATACTTTCAGGCTTTTAGTCAAGTAGTATTTTACTGGGTGACTTTCACTTGAGTCATTTTCTATTAAGGAATCTTTACTTTTACTCAAGTATGACAATTTTGTACTTTTTCCACCACTGCAAATATGTAAGTGAAAGAGCAGTCCATTTTTTTAACAGATTACCAGTTTTGTTCAGCAGCCCACAGAGCTCACAGGCCTACAGCTGAAGCTTAGTTCACTGAACCTCCTCCACTACATAAACATCAGTTCTCCTCATCTCAGTCAAATTGAAGTAAAACAGCTAAATCCTCCATACGCTTGTTGAGTTGTTGTTTGTCAAGGCATAAAGACAATGCTGTACAGCACATGGATGTATCTGTGTATTTGTAAATTTTTAAATGGTCAAAATAACTAAAAAGTGGCATTTTAAGGCAAGGCTGACACTATACGTTGTCCACAGACCCATTTCAGTCCACTCAGAATGTTTACACAGGGCCCCCGTGGGAAGAGGGTGTCTCTATACTCAAGGCCAATTTTCTAGAGGGCTGCTTGATCTAAAAGTCTGTCAGGGAGAAACTCTGCCCCATGATTTGCATGCCTGTAACAATGACTCTTTCATCAAATGGCTAATCAAATGGCTACCAAGACTATTTGTATTGATCCCCCCCCCACGCTGCTGCTGCTTTCTGTTATTATCTATGCATAGCCACTTTAATAGCTCTACCTACATGTACATAATTACCTCAATTACCTCGACACCAATGCCCCCGTACATTGACACATTTGACTCTGTACCGGTACCGCCTGTATAGCCCCACTAATGTTATTTACTGCTGCTCTTCAATTATTTGTTATTCTTATCTCTTACTTTTTTTTAAAGGTATTTTCTTAAAACTGCATTGTTGGTTAAGGACTTGTAAGAAAGCAATTCACTGTAAGGTCACTGTCGTATTCGGGGAATGTGACAAATAAAATGTGATTTGATTTGAAATCAAATCAAATGTATTTATAAAGCCTTCTTTAAATCAGCAGATGTCTCAAAGTGCTGTACAGAAACCCAGCCTAAAACCCCAAACAGCAAGCAATGCAGATGTTGAAGCACGGTGGCTAGGAAAAACTCCCTAGAAAGGCAGGAATCTATGAAGAAACCTAGAGAGGAACCAGGCTGAGGGGTGTCCAGTCCACTTCTGGCTGTGCCGGGTGGAGATTATAAGAGTACATGGCCATTAAGGCCAGACTGTTCTTCAAGATGTTCAAACGTTCGTAGATGACCAGCAGGGTCAAATAATAATCATTGTGCAACAGGTCTGTGCCTCAGGAGGAAATGTCAGTTGGCTTTTCACAGCCGAGCATTCAGAGGTCGAGACAGCAGGTGTGGTAGAGAGAGTGTGAGAGAGTCGAAAACAGCAGGTCCGTGACAAGGTAGCATGTCCAGGGAACAGGTCAGGGTTCCACAACCACAGGCAGAACAGTTGAAACTGGAACAGCAGCACGGGCTCAGGACCTCCGGGAGTGGAGGGAGAGAGGAAGAGAGAAAATTTGAGGAAGCATGCTTAAATTCACACAGGATACCAGATAAGACGAAGATCTCCTACACCGCACAAGCCCGAGGGGCCGCAAAACCGGACAGGAAGATCATGCCAGTGACTCAACCCCTCCTAGGGACGGCATGGAAAAGCACTAGTAAGCCAGCTACTCAGCCCCCATAATAGGGCCAGGAGGCAGAGAATTCCAGTGGAGAGAGGGGACCCGGGCCAGGCAGACAGCAAGGGCAGTTCGTTGCTCCAGTGCCTTGCCGTTCACCTTTGCACACTTGGGCCAGACTGCACTCACTTAAAGGACCTACTGAAGAGATAAGTCTTCAGTAAAGATTTACAGGTCGAGACCGAGTCTGTGTCTCTCACATGGAAAGGCTGACCATTCCATAAAAATGGAGCTCTATAGGTGTCACGCCCTGACCATAGAGCTGTTTATTCTCTATGTTGGTTGGGGCGTGATAGTGACTAGGGTGGGTTATCTAGGTGATTAGTGATTTATGTTGGCCTAGTATGGTTCCCAATCAGAGACAGCTGTTTATCATTGTCTCTGATTGGGGATCATATTTAGGCAGCCATTTCCCCATTGTGCTTTGTGAGATCTTGACAATGGCCTGTTAGCACTATTATTTAGGGTCACGTTTCATTTGGTATTTTGTTCAGTGTTCATTTAATAAAGGAAAATGTATGCCTACCACACTGCACCTTGGTCCACTCATTCTAACGATCGTGACAATAGGAGTAAGTCCTGCCTCCAGCTGTTTGCTTAAAAATTCTAGGGACAATAAGGAACCCTGCGTCTTGTGACCATGTGTAGATACAGTTGAAGTCGGAAGTTTACATACACCTTAGCCAAATACATTAAACTCAGTTTTTCACAATTCCTGACTTTTAATCTTTGTAAAAAATGTCCTGTCTTCGGTCAGTTAGGATCACCACTTTATTTTAAGAATGTGAAATGTCAGAATAATAGTAGAGAGAAGGATTTATTTCAGCTTTTATTTCTGTCATCACATTCCCAGTGGGTCAGAAGTTTACATACACTCAATTAGTATTTGGTAGCATTACCTTTAAATTGTTTAACTTGGGTCAAACTTTTCAGATAGCGTTCCACAAGCTCCCCACAATAAGTCGGGTGAATTTTGGCCCATTCCTCCTGACAGAGCTGGTGTAACTGAGTCAGGTTGGTAGGCCTCCTTCTCGCACACACTTTTTCAGTTCTGCCAACAAATGTTCTATAGGATGAGGTCAGGGCTTTGTCATGGCCACTCCAATACCTTGACTTTGTTGTCCTTACGCCATTTTGCCACAACTTTGGAAGTATGCTTGGGGTCATTGTCCATTTGGAAGACCCATTTGTGACAAAGCTTTAACTTCTGACTGAACACTTTTTTGGTTACTACATGATTCCATATGTGTTATTTCATAGTTTTGATGTCTTCACTATTATTCTACAATGTAGAAAATTGTAAAAAATAAAGAAAAATCCTTGAATGAGTAGGTGTGTCCAAACTTTTGACTGGTACTGTACATTTAGCGAATTCGCAACATATAGTACGTTTTGCAAATTGTTCATATTTTATTGTGGGTTTTGCAAATTTGTAACATATAATACGAATTGTAATTCATTACATGTCATACGAAATGTGTAATAGACATCCACAAATGAATACATGCCATACGAGTGTCTTGGATTTATGTACTGAATAATACGATAATCTCTGAGACCAGGTTGATTTGTCAGTGTCTAAGTAGCCTGTCATTTTCAATGTGTGCTGTATTAAAAAAATATTCTGCTTAAGTCTCTAGTCATGTTAAATGACTTGGAATTGTATGAATTACATTTATAAAAGGCCACATATTTTTCCTTACCTTCTGTAAGCTCCTCTGCTCTATGACAACTCTATGCCACTTTGCAAATTAGATGATATGCACGCAATGCTCTATTGTAAAGTTGCATTTTTTTCCTCCAGGTCACCCCCCTCTCATGCTCACATTATGTTCCAGCAGCTGCAGATTTACAAATGAATTACTGCCGACCGGACGGCAGCATTTGGAAGGATACGTGCTGTGTGTGGGTGTTGTCATTGAAGACCGGGAGTGCTTTCCTTGTGATGCTATGTGTGTCCAGTTCTTGGAGTTGAGGCTATTTACTGCAGATTGTTTTGCCGGCCTGTTTGTGACTGAGAGGTTCCCATTGCTAGGAGGTGATGTTGAAAGTGAGAACACTTTCGATCAGGGATCTGGACACCGTTGTCAGTGTCAGCCCAATGGACCGGCAGATGGCTTTACTGAGTCATTTCATCAGACCGTCCAAGGGGAATGTATGCAACCTGCTATACACTCGTATTCACCGTGGACTGGATCGTGCATAAAACATTCTCTATTCAGCCTGCAAAGGCCTCAGTTTCCCCCTTTACTAAATTTAATGACGAGGAGGTGGGGGGGAAAAAGGGGAAATATGCATACTTTCTTTATAAAACACAATTTTCCACCACCATGCTATTTCCCCTGTTTGTTTTACCCACCATCTCACTATTACATTGAGTTAAGGAAGAAATCCTAAACAGCGAGGAAGTACCGGTAGTGGCTGTTAGAAAGTGTTACCATTCATTTTTTTCTTAAAAATAGCTGATGTTTCAGAAGTGCACCAACTGCAACTGGAAAAGGAGGTCCCAGCAAAACAATGACTCAAACAACATATTAACGACTTGGGTTCATACTGTAGAATATTTTGAGATGGCTTGGCAATTGGATATTGTTGTCAGGGGTGGTGCTTGTAGGTGTGGCTGAAATAGACTACTTATCTCTGTGCATCTTAGTATTTCATCTATGAGTGAGACTGCTTTATTGAAAGAGTCACCATGACCACTCCACTACTGATGTTTGGTATGTGAGCATCCCTATCAAACTCTGCACATTCGCTAGAATTTGTCTGTACAATCCTCTGGACTTTTCTGAACATTTGTTTGTTTCATTTGTGCAGTTCTTCTGGCTCTACCCTGCTACAGCGCACCTGGTAAGTGGAAAGATAATGTCTTGCGTCTGTTTTTATGAATGAAATCGGGCCAGCTGTTGAGAGGTGTAGGCTACTACTCTGCCTCTCAGATTAAGCCACAGCAGAATGAATTGTAAATTATTGCTTTGTGGTTTGGAATTGAGAGTTCATACATTATGTACCTTATTTCCCTGAAATGCCTTCTGAAAAACACATGTCAATCGGGAATGCAGTGGATCATGTTGGTTTAGAAACCCAAACATAGTTGTACTTGTATAGGGATATCTGCAATCTAGATGATCGGTCAGGGAAATTAGTTGTCATCATTTAAAATATATATATATTTCACTAGGCAAGCCAGTTAAGAACAAATTCTGATTTACCATGGCGGCCTACACCGGCCAAATCCTAACCAGGATGACACTGGGCCAATTGTGGCCCTATGGGACTCCCGGTCACGGCTGGTTGTGATACAGCCTGGGAACGAACCAGGGTCTGTAGTGACACCTCTAGCAATGTAATGCAGTGCCTTAGACCGCTGAGCCACTCGGGAGCACCATCATTACTCTAAGCCAAAGGTGCTTATGCTTTTTCAGCTCAAGACCCAAATGAGAAAAGTATTGTCCTTGAACGACTCAAATTAAGAAGAAATAGTGTGTGATTATAAATGTTTACTAATAGCTCGCGGCCCACTGCTCACATGCCCAGGGTCCACTTTGGTTCCCAAACCATAATTTAAGAAACTCTGCTCTACATCAGTTGTTCCCAACCTTTTTCGGGTTACCGTACCACCAACTGAATGTTGCTCTGCCAGGAGTACCCCTGAAGTACCCCTTCTTTTGCATTTTACCAGTAGTCCTATGGTCTCCTGAGTCTTCTCAAGTACCCCCTGTGGATAGACCAAGTACCCCCAGGGGTCCTAGTAAACCTGGTTGCAACCCACTGCTCTGAACAGTATAGCCTTCTATGGCAGACAACTGGCTGTGTGGTTTATAGAGCTTTGGGGATATTAAGCCCAATAAGGTTTTTTAATTCAAATAACTTCTATTGAGCTGCGGATAACTTTAGGGAGTGCTAACCATAGATATACCATTGTTTCCTGACAATATATTGAGTAAGGTATACCTTACTCAGTTTTTCAGGCATTTTATCATAGAATTATCTCTATGCGTTTTATCCTATCAACTTCAGTCACTTGATTGGCAATTATAAAATGCAATTTTTTAAGAAAAAATTATGAATCGCTTTAATTTGTTTTAACTGTAAAGCAATTGACAGTAGGAATATTTTCTTAGTGAGCGTTTTGCAAATATCACGCTTAGATTAATAGCCTTCCTCATGACCTGAGATCGAGTTTTTCACAGAATACGTAGCCAGCGCTTTGTCATGATGTGAGGATGTTTCACAGGGCAAGCCAATCCTTTAGGAGTTCCAGTCTCTGCCCATGCTGGGAAGTTCTACGACACGTGAGTATAGCAAGTACCCTTATTATCTGTGCTCTGGGTAGAAGTTGCCCTAGGGCTCAAATCTTAAACGGGGATATGAAAAATTGACCTGATAGTGTTTAGGGGCAAATTCATCCTACTACCTTTGTTGTTCTACTGTATTATTGACTGTATGTTTTGTTTATTCCATGTGTAACTCTGTGTTGTTGTATGTGTGGAATTGCTATGCTTTATCTTGGCCAGGTCGCGGTTGCAAATGAGAACTTGTTCTCAACTAGCCTACCTGGTTAAATAAATGAGAAATATATATATATTTTAAATACCTTTCTTTAATTAAGATGTGTCATCATGATGTAACTCTGTATTTGTGAGCATTGTGACTCCACTCTGTCTATGGCTGTGTTTCAAACTCATAAAAGACACACGCTCATCAATTTACCCTTACCTTATGTCCTTGGCGTAATCTCTGCGGCTATATTTGTCGTCGGTCCAAATGATTAGCCAAACCAGGGAAGTTTGCAACGTAAACCCCTCAGCCCTCATTTTAGTGGACTTTGCGAGTATACAATTATGTTCACTTCGGGCCTGAAACGCACCATAATTCAATTCGCAATGATTGTACAGTACATCCACTAAGAAAAGTCTGCCAAAAGTCAAAACCTCAACGTCAATATGGAGTCAACATACAAGTAAAAACAAATGTAAATAAGTTTGAAATGCACAAACACGTCTCGTAAAACGGATGTTTTTGTTTGTTTAGCTGTTGGAAATGGTAAAAATAAAACATTTTCCTTCTTCAGAAGTTTCAGCTAGGCAGGCTGACGTTGGTTAGCTAATTAATTCGCTAGCTATCATACAGTAGGCGTATATTAATAATGATATAGTTAATATAGGTAAACATACAATCATAATTGACTGTGACACATATAATGCACCAATAAGCTACCTGTGGCTGAAAACACAGCTGACGAGTGACGAATTTCCAGGCAAGGAAGGTCCATTTCAAAATCATTCCTTCCTCCCTCGCCCTGCAAGTGTATACTCGTCAGACGTCATGATACATCATCAGAAGTCCACTAAATGTGAGGGCTGAGGGGAGGAATGCAGCCTATGTCTAGTATATGTGCTGCACATAGATATAGAAAATGACCTCTAGACATGATGAGCCTCTGCCTTTCAGGTCTCCCAGAGATCACGTTTGCGGTGGGCTGAATTATGACGTTCTAGATTACACTTGCTGTGAAAGAGTACTGCATAAAGAGGCGCGGCTGTCTTGCTGTGGAAACAGGGTCTTTAACCTCACCCAGGCGTCCTGTTGTGAAGGTGAGATAGACAGAGTCATATCTCCTATCAGTATCCCATGGCATCTACAGTATTCACTCAAACCTGGTAACTGTGAAAAGTTATTTTCTCAGCACCTCCCAAGTTTTCTTTCAATATGTGTTTATCTGTTATTCAATCGATGCAGGTCAGGTGACTCTTAATGTGAGCCAGCTGGTGTCAGATTGCTGTGGGTGTCAGGCCTATGACCCACTCAACCAGCTGTGCTGTGACTCTCAGATCCTAACCAGGACCCAACCCCATTCCAAGTGTTGCGGAAAAGGTCAGCGAGATCAGGTCTATTCACATCTATTGATGTCATCATCGATTATGTAGTTGTGTTTGTTTTATTCTTCACAAAGGCATAAACAGAGATGTTGTCGTGGTGTGCATTTTAGACTTTGCTCTCAAACTGTCTTTCCAATAGAGGTCGGGTCCTCTCCTTGTTCGGGCGGCGCTCGGCGTCGCCGGTCTTCTAGCCATCATCGAAACACTTTTCATTTTCCATGTGTTTTGTCTTGTTTTTCCTCACACCTGGTTTCAATTCCCTCAATCATTTGTTGTGTATATAACCCTCTGTTCCCCTCATGTCTTTGTGTGAGATTGTTTGTTTATTGTAAGTGCTTGTGCACGTGTTGTTTGGTGCGTGACGGGTTTTTGCACCCAATTATGTTGTTATTTTTATGCCGTGGGTTTTACTGTTAAACTGCTCCGGCTATTGCCAAGTTCAGCTCTCCTGCGTCTGACTTCCCTGCCATCGATTACGCACCCCTTACACCTGTCTGCTCCGAAAACTGTTTGGGAGATGTTTCCCAATTTCCCACCTGCACCTCACGGCTTCTATGCTCACTCCCCGTCACAATGTCAAGACCGTTAGACTTGAGCACTTGAAAGCCCTTCAGTCGTTTAAACAGTACATCTGATCAATCCTTATGACCTGTTCCGCAGACCTTTACGATGAAGACCACCAGCTCTGCTGTGGAAATGTCGTTAAAGGAAAGAAGGTCCTGACCAAAATGTCCGTTCACCACCAGTGCTGTGGAGACCACCAGTTTGACCAGCGAAGCCACTGCTGCTGCTTCGATTCTGAACCACTCTCTCCAGAGCCTCTCAATGCAAGCTGCTGTGCATCATCAGGGTCTAATGTTAGTAAAAAAGGAAACCTACTGGTTTTGTGTGGTTGTAATGAAACTTCACGTTATGATAGTTTGTCATCTTTGTGTGTGTTTTGTTCTTTCTTTTTTTTCCCCCCAGCACTTGGGAATTGCTCCGACTTCTCCGAAATGGTAAGGTTGCCTTTGGCCTTCAACCATACACTGAACCTCATGTTTCACTTTCTTTATTCAATGTTCAATTCAACCATTTCATTAACAGTCAAGTTTGAATATAATATAATTGATGTCCAATGGCTAAAAGCCACAATGGGATGGCATCCATTTTAAATGATGCAACATCATTAAGATGCAAATAAAAACACCCACTTACATGTCCGTTTTTCCAAATGTTCTTTAATATTTACTGAACATCTGCAGGTGTCAGATATTGCTTTATTTTTCCTTGTGGGTTTTGCCTTTTGGCATTGGTCTGCCAACAAGCACATTGACACTGAGATAACCTCCAATGGGCACTTTAACTGTAAAGGTTTGCCTGTAGAACAAGTGTGGTGGAATAATTAGAAACATGATAGATTGTTTTATTTTTTAAATAATATTTTTAACTATGCTTGTATGTGTGTATTTGTATACATTTCTACTGTATGTTTATGGTCTGTTAATGTATTTATGTGCATGTGTTGTATGGCATCTAATTGTGGGTGTGCGTGGGTGTGCACTGTGCATGTGGATCCTTTGAAATTAATGTCTTCCCCTGGTAAACTGTGGAGGCAGATGCAATGACAAACAAATAGTTTAACTTTCCCAGTTTATAGACTTCCTGTACATTACCCATTACCTTGCTCTGAGCTGCACTTCCTGCAGAGGTCCTCCCCACTCTGTCTTTTTCTCCATCTGCCTCCAGTATGTCAGGGAAACAGCCCTGTGGTCTAGGTGCCTGTTTCAACCCAACAACAGAACGTTGCTGTGTGAACCCTACATCTCTCCAGGGACAAAGTTACTCCCACGAGCAGACCTGCTGTGAGGGAACACTACGCCACACCCCATGTAAGACAGTATACACGCGCAGACAGAGAAGCACACGCGATGGAGACATTATTAAATCTATAATGAAAAATAAAATATAAAATCTTAAATGAGACACGTGTGTGAGTTCTTGTGGAAGATTAGGTGCTCTACCACGAAAATAAGATAATGTTCTCTGAGTGCCAATGACGTGGAGGCACCTCTGATTCAGAGGGGTTGGGTTAAATGAGGAGGACACATTTTGGTTGAATGCATTCAGTTGTGCAACTGACTAGGTATCCACTTCCCCACAAACCACACATGGGAGGAAACAGCATTAAACAGCTGTTTTATATCATCAGTCGAATCACCCAATCTCTGCAAATTCTGGGGGTTTTCACAAAGGCATATTGCATCATATGTAGGTGAAAAAGCAGTCCATATGTGTAACAGATGACCCGTTTTGTTCAGCAATCATCGCACTGTATTGTATGGATGCTGATTTTACAGTATGTACAGTAAATGCTGCCAGGTTAGACAGATTATTTACCAGTCTTGATCTGATCATCACCACCATCCCCATCTCTGTCCTTCCTATCTCTCTAACCAGATCTCTACAATGGTGCTAGCTGTGGCTCTCAGGTTTACAATCCAGACAGTAAAATCTGCTGTGCCGGGAAGCTGTCCAATAGGGTGCTTGGAAAAAACCTGGTAAGTCCATTAGCCCACAGAGCTCACAGGCCTACAGCTGAAGCTTAGTTCACTGAACCTCCTCCACTACATAAACATCAGTTCTCCTCATCTCAGTAAAATTGAAGTTAAACAGCTAAATCTTCCATACGCTTGTTGAGTTGTTGTTTGTCAAGGCATAAAGACAATGCTGTACAGCACAGGGATGTATCTGTGTATTTGTACATTTTTAAATGGTCAAAATAACTAAAAAGTGGCATTTTAAGGCAAGGCTGACACTATACGTTGTCCACAGACCCATTTCAGTCCACTCAGAATGTTTACACAGGGCCCCCGTGGGAAGAGGGTGTCTCTATACTCAAGGCCAATTTTCTAGAGGGCTGCTTGATCTAAAAGTCTGCCAGGGAGAAACTCTGCCCCGTGATTTACCAGTAACAATAACTATTTGTGGTGTTTGCTTTACTTGGGCTCTATGCGGTACCATGTCAGTTCTGACAGCACATTTAGTTCTGTAAGCCCCACCCTGCAACCAGTTGAGAGTAGAGCAGCTCCTCTTTTGTGTGAGAGTGTTTCAGACGACGGATAACTAGAGGTCTCTTTTCTAACGCTTAGCACTGTTGGTAGAGGATGAGTGCACAGGTCCCCTGGTAAGAAAGTTAGACTCTCTTTTTTGGGTATGTGCATGCCACGGTGTGTCTGCATGTCTGTTATTCATGTTGTGTGTGTGTTGTTGATACCCTGCTGACTGGTGTGTCTCTCTCCCAGTGCTGTGGTACAACTCCGTATGGTGTAGAGGACCGAGGGGTGTTGTGCTGTAACCAGACCTTGCACTGTGAGGTGGAGGATGGGTACCAGTGCTCCCCAGGTGGCCACTTGTATCTGCCATCCCGTGACATGGTGTGTGGCTCACGAGTTCATCTGAACGATCCAGGCAAACACTGCTGTGGGGAGGAGACATACTACCCTTGGAATGAAATCTGCTGCAACGGACACAAGTGAGCTGCACTGTAGTGTGGAAACTGTAGGGAGTTGAACCTAGCCAGGATTCTTCTTTGCTCATACAAGAGTAATAAAGGCCTAGTGCACCATTTATTTAATTTTAAATTAAAAAATATATATATATTTTATTGTGATTTTTCAAGCGGTGCTACAGCACCCTCAGCATCCCTACTTCCCGCGGCTATGGGAGGAAGCTGGTTGATGGTTCTTTGGGATTTTAGGAACAGTACTAATGTATTTTTTATTTAAACTGTGTTTATTATTGACTGAAGTCTGTTAATTGGAAATACGTAAACATTTATCATGACCTGACAGACTGGAAATATATAGATATATTTATTTTGTATGTATTTTACCCCTCATTCCACTTCCCCCCACAATTTCGATCTTGTCTCATTGGGTTTCACACGCTGATCTAAATTCTCTAGAGAACAAGTGGAAACGTGGGCGAACACATAACAAACAATGCTCTAATGTGAAAAGGCTCAGACACGGTCATTCAAACTGTGGGTAGCAACCTGTAGTGCTTTCCCCAAGAACTTGCCTGGCAGTCTGAATTTTTGATACCATTACTCAATACTTTGGTCAAGAAATAAGCGGGAGGTCTGTGCAGTGCAGTTGTGAGTGACGCACTTGAATCTACTTTTGTTTGAAACAAAATAAATTCAACTACACTTTTGTTTCATCACAAAACTGGAGAGCAAGCTCTGTCTGGTGATGTCCACAAAGCTTATTACATGGTCAAGCAAGAATGTTTCCGACTACTAAACAACTAATGATTTAGAACCATAGAGAGTTACCGCAAGTTGCAAAGAAAACAAGAGCTGACTTCACTATTTCAGTGCCATTGCGACTTCAACATTTCAGCATCAGCAAATCACCTCTGCCTAGTCTAATACAGTGACAACTAAAAGATCTATGGTCTATGACACTGTCAATTTTTACCTGGCTAAAATGCTTGCTTGCTAGCCTAACTTCCTTTCGTGGGCAACGTTAGCTAGTTAACATTAGCCTTCTACATCTAGCTACATATTGAACTTCCATCCTCTCAGGCCAGGGGCACAACAATGAATTAATTAATGGGTGGATCAGAATCACCGTTATAATCATTGGCCAGTACGGAGAATTAAGTAAAACCACAAGTCCAAATCCCTATCTTCATCCATGACTAATTTAGCAAAGGGACAATTTCAGTTAGCTAGCCACCAGAGGACAACAACACAAAGAGATGCAACAATTGAAATAGTTTGTCAACAATGTATTTATTTTTATTTGATGTGATAAGAGTGAAGCCAAATCCAAACTTGTTTCCTTTGACACTCTGTTTTGGTGCACCAGGAACATTCACAGTTGAGCTCACTCAGTGTAGCTCAATGTTGGGCTATTATTTTATACTTTTTTTTTTATCAAGCGAGGCCAAGTGCTCAACGGTTTCCCTTGCATCTAATGCTATACGTGGCAACGATGTCATACTCTTTATGACCTGACAGCATCAGATAGATGGCCGACAGACAGAGGGGCTCTGTTTCGCTCTTTCGGATGCTTTCTCCGGTGAGATACATTCAGCCTCTTGCTAATTGAAGGAAAATTATAAAAACAAAAAGAGAGATTTTTTTCTTGGTACATTTTTTGGGGGAAGCCTGGCTTCCCATGGCATCCATGAATACATGCTACTGGTCATCTCTCTTCATTGCTCAATCTGTCGATTTCAAGTAATCAATTGGCTGAAACTCATTTTTATAGCTAGAACTCTCCAGATCCCATTTCCTTGAGAGCTATTCATCGAAATAGAATGGGTAAAATCTAATCAATGATAAATAATCATCAGTACATATGGCTCTGATCTCACCCAACATGACAGCACAACAGGAACCAAATTCTGAGAGATGATATGGACTCTTTTGATATAGAGAGATCAAATATTTTTCTCTGCCCAGACACAGGGGGAACAAGTCCTGCTGCGGAGTCAAGGCTTATGACCCTAGCTGTGACCAGGTGAAGTGCTGTGCAGGGACTCTGTACGACCTGCAGTTTCAGGACAGACTCTCAGAGGAAGCCCAGTGCTGTGGGAGTGTCCTGATGGAGGCCGGCTCCACCCAGACCTGCTGCTCTGCCCCAGGGCTAGACCTGCTCTATCCTACCCAGCCAGGGTTCACCTGCTGTGGGCACCGCTACCCCAACTCATCCCTGTGGTCCTGCTGCGCCGGGGTCCTGCACCCAAGGCCTGAACCACACAACACCACCAAGAACGTGATTCCAGGTCAGTGGGAACCGGATACAATCCAAACTTGATACCCATTTTTCATCCATACATGATTTATCTCTGAAATGTCTCCGAAAAACCTACCTACAGGGCAGACGAGTGCTATGAAGATTCTATATGTTATTCATGTGGTCCTTTGTAGCTCAGTTGGTAGAGCGTGGCGCTTGTAATGCTGGGGTAGTGGGTTTGATTCCTAGGACCACCCATATGTAAAAATGCACTCTTGACTAAGTTTATTTTGGATAAAAGCGTCCCCTAAATGGCATACATGCATAAGATAAAGGGGATGTCATTTTAGGGCTCCCTGCCTGGAGTCTCTCTGTCCATTTGATTAGACTGTTGTTCATTATCCTCAGGACCCAGGCTTCTACCACTGGGGGATCTGAAGACTGAAGTCCTGTGTCAGAGCAAAGGTAAGGCCTCCAGTTTGAAGCACAAGATGACAGGAAACATTACTCAATACTTTGACCTTTAGCAAGAGCATTGGGAAGCCCTTGAATCTACTTTTGTGGGAAGTACTTGAATCCCTTTGGGAAGCACTTAGACTAATTGATTTACAGTAGCTTCACAACACTGATCTAAAGTGTGTGTGTGTGTGTGTGTGTCTCAGTTCTGGTAGGGACAGTGGAGAGTGTGTCTGTGAAGATGAATGAGCGGTCCATCGTGATGGTGAACGCCATGTACATGCAGGCCTCGCGTGGCCATGTCAGCGCCATGGCTTCCCCTCACTACCTCACATTACCCGACCACTGCAGCTCCCCTGAACTGGTGCCGGGCAACACTTACATCTGGGTGAAAAATAATTACTCAGACACCATTCGTTTCATCTCTGATCTCAGCGATCATTCCTCCCCTCTTCATTCCATCCTCTCCAGGTGCTCAAAATGATACTTTTAACCTTGTTTTGAGGCAATACAGTGTTTTGTTCACAATTACATTGCTTACAAAAAATGTCTTTAAAACAAAACCCGTCTATTTTGGGTTCTGATGGGGTAGGACAGATGAACTAAGCTCATGAGGCATACGTTATATTCTTCAAGAGTCCATTTGTATATAATTCATTTAAAACTCAAACAAAAATGTATGTGGATGATGACCCATTTAAGATATCAGTATATCTAAGCTATTTTTATTTGCTTACAAAAAACACCAACCATGTTTATGATATCTCATGAGTCATATCTCAGGATGAGTCATATCTCAGGATAAGTCATATTTGATTATGTTTGTCTGGGTAGTGGTTTTCTGTTATATTATCGCAAACGGTCCTTTAATGTTAATGCAATATTTTCTTAATAATGTCTATTCCATACTGAAGCTATTTACTCACTGAAACCCTTTGTTCAATGTGACACTAACATCATTGGCGTGAATCTGTCTGTGAAGTGATTGCACCACATTGTGAAACGGCAGGAAATAAGCCTATTTTCTAACCAAGCAATTGTGTGTAGGTGTGTGACTTCACCATGACCTCGTGACTTTTTCGACATTGTGTTACGTTACAGCCTTATTCTAAAATGCATTCAATTGTTCCCCCCCCCCCTCCCCCCTCCCCCCCTCTCCCCTTAAATATGACATTTACATAAGTACTCGGACCCTTTACTAAGTACTTTGTCGAAGCACCTTTGGCAGAGCGATTACAGCCTCGAGACTTGTTGGGTAATGACGCTACAAGCTTGGAACACCTGCATTTGGGGAGTTTCTCCCATTCTTCTCCGCAGGTCCTCTCGAGCTCTGTCAGGTTGGACGGACAGCTGTTATCAGTCAACATTCATTTGCTTTTTCATCTGAAATCGGTATGCTTTTGACAAGGCACACTTGTCAGAGAAGACAGAGGAGCATCTGTCAACATAGCAACCGTCACAAGAATTGTTCAAAAGTTTAATAAAGGACTATTCTAATAAATGAAGATACACCAAACTCAGATATTGACTGAGATATATCACATAAAACATTGTCCTGCCACAGACAAATAAGATCCTTGCTGATCCTCTCTTTTAGTTGTGACTATTGTACAAGGCTGGGTGGGAGGCCACAGCCATGCTGGCGCCTGCATGACAACAGAACTACTGTATGAAAGACAACGTAGAGTTGGCTCAGTTCCATTCCACATAAAAAAAAACATCAAACAAAGCTGTCCAGTTACAGGGCAAACAATTGTATACACTGCAAACACATTATAGTGTTATAATTTTAGTGTTCCTGAACATTGTGCTGAAAATAATGGAAGGATTGAAGAAAGCGATAGGATATTTTAGTGGAGCCTCAGAAACCACAATGAAATGACTGCATATCAAAACAATAGGTTGACACCGGTGCCAAACAATTGCTTGAAACTGTGAGCGAGAAATTGCATCTTTCATATGCTTCCTTCCAGGCTCTTGTCGTGGGAAGATGGTCCAAGTCCTTGGACACATTCCCAGTTAACCACACAGTTCTAAAGTGGACCAGACAGCCTCTTCCTGTATGAAGCTCTGACCGAAAGTGTCTCAAAGTAAGCCAAACGTGGCACTATTGTAACACAGCAGATCTATGCTCTCTAATGGCCTACACAAAGAAAATGTCATGTTATGAGCACCACATATATTTTGTTTCACACAAATGGTTTAAAACAGAACATGGACAGAAACGCATAAGCTTACATGTCAAATGTCATTTCATCCTATTTTAGAGACTAATGAAAATACTGTATCCTATCACTACTGTGTGTAGGGGGAAAGCATATGGCCACTATCCCTTGAATAAATTCAGGGACAAGAGGCTAATTTGAGCTGGCGAGGGTTATAAACGGACAATAAAGTGATTATTAAAGACATAAAGAGAAGCTGTGTTAATAAAGAAGTAAGTTCACTGACAGCAGGCTGGAGAGTTAGGTCGTAAACATACACACCTCAGATGCTGTCGAAGACTCAGTCTACTTACTCAACACTCTTAGAAAAAAGGGTTACAAAAGGGTTCTTCGCCTGTCCCCATAGGAGAACCCTCAGTGGAAAGGGTTCTACATGGAACCCAAAAACGGTTCTACCTGGAACCAAAAAGGGTTCTTCTATGGGGACAGCCGAATAACCCTTATTGGTTCTAGATAGCACCTTTGTTTTCTAAGCGTGTATAGGAAAGCAGTCGACATACACACCTCAGATGCTGTCGAAGAAAGACTAAGTCTAATTACTCTACTTGCAAGGTGTGTGTCAAAGCATCTATTAGGAAAACAGTATAACAGAGACTCAATTTGGATGAATGATCTCCAAATGATCTGATAAAAGGAGGAACTTCAGCATAGCTTGGGAATGACTATCCAGAAGAATGAGGTGGGGTTGACTTGCTGACGGAAAGAAACTTAACACAGCATTTGCACTTCTTCTCGACATCCCCTTCGGGATGCACTTTTTCAACAATGGCCTTTTCAGGGATGATTGGAATGGTGTGGTTTCTGAGATTAAGTTTCAAAATCGTATAAAAGTGACCTGACATGTTTAAGCAATAAGGTTTGAGGAAGTGTGGTATATGGCCAATATACCACAGCTAAGGGCTGTTCTTACACACAACTCAAAGCAGAGTGCCTGGACACAGCCCTTAGCCGTGGTATATTGGCCATATATCACAAACCACCAAGGTGCCTTATTGCTATTATAAACTGGTTACCAATGTAATTAGAGCAGTAAAAATAAATGTTTTGTTATACCTGTGATACACGGTCTGATATACCACGCCTGTCAGGTTTTGGGATGATGACCCCATCCACTGCAGAGGGCAAAGCCCTCCTGTAACGCTCTGGGTGTCGTGGGTGTGGAGTCAGACGCAGGAAACAGAGAGTTCACAACTGTGCTATTTAATGCACTCACGAAACACTGGGTGCTCAAAAACAAATGCCCCAAACACGGGGGACAAAAACAGTCCAGCAGAATACACGACCAGGAACAAACACGGGGGCGAAAACAGTCCAGCAGAATACACGACCAGGAACAAACACGGGGGACGAAAACAGTACAGCAGAATACACGACCAGGAACAAACACGGGGGACAAAAACAGTCCAGCAGAATACACGACCAGGAACACACACGGGGGACGAAAACAGTCCAGCAGAATACACGACCAGGAACAAACACGGGGGACGAAAACAGTCCAGCAGAATACACGACCAGGAACAAACACGGGGGACGAAAACAGTACAGCAGAATACACGACCAGGAACAAACACGGGGGACGAAAACAGTACAGCAGCATACATGACCAGGAACAAACACAGGGGATGAAAACAGTCCAGCAGAATACATGACCAGGAACAAACACGGGGGACGAAAACAGTCCAGCAGAATACACGACCAGGAACAAACACGGGGGACGAAAACAGTACAGCAGAATACACGACCAGGAACAAACACGGGGGACGAAAACAGTCCAGCAGAATACACTACCAGGAACAAACACGGGGGACGAAAACAGTCCAGCAGAATACACGACCAGGAACAAACACGGGGGACGAAAACAGTCCAAGAACAGTACAGCAGAATACACGAATACACGACCAGGAACAAACACGGGGGACGAAAACAGTCCACAGCAGAATACACGACCAGGAACAAACACGGGGGACGAAAACAGTACAGCAGAATACACGAATACACGAGGAACAAACACGGGGGACGAAAACAGTCCAGCAGAATACACGACCAGGAACAAACACGGGGGACGAAAACAGTCCAGCAGAATACACGACCAGGAACAAACACGGGGGACGAAAACAGTACAGCAGAATACACGACCAGGAACAAACACGGGGGACGAAAACAGTCCAGCAGAATACACGACCAGGAACAAACACGGGGGACGAAAACAGTACAGCAGAATACACGACCAGGAACAAACACGGGGGACGAAAACAGTCCAGCAGAATACCTGACCAGGAACAAACACGGGGGACGAAAACAGTCCAGCAGAATACCTGACCAGGAACAAACACGGGGGATGAAAACAGTACAGCAGAATACACGACCAGGAACAAACACGTTTGTCTACTACCTACACGAAGGTTACAATAATTAATCCCGCACAAAGAAACAGGCTGTCTAATAAAGCCCAACTAATTACTAACATACAGGTGCTAACAATAAACATACAAAGAGTGGGAGGAAAAGGAAATCAGTGGCAGCTAATAGGCCGGCGACGACGACCGCCGAGCGCCACCCGAACGGGAAGGGGAGCCACCCTCGGTCGAACTCGTGACACCTCCTGGTAATCTACAGCCTGCTGGGCTGCTCTGCCATCCTCTTCTTCAACCTCTTCCTGGAGAGGGTCATCACCATGTTGGGCTTCCTCGTGCGATGGTGCCACCGGAGGAGAACACACAACAGCAGGCTATGGGGCAACAGTAACCAACCCGAGGGTGGAGGAGAGGAAAGAGACATGGAGGGTGGAAAAGATGGGTGGAGGCCCTCTGTGTATTCTGTCACTCTCACACTTGTTGATGCTACCCTGGTGTGTGGCGTGTGGTGCTTCCACACTTTACTCTGCCATGGAGGGCTGGAGCTACATCGTGTCCCTGTAATTCTGCTTCGTGGCCTTCAGTAGGATGGGCTTCAGGGACCTGGTGAGCAGCCAGGAAGAATCCTACCGAGGAGCCCCCAGGGAAGACCAACAATAGCATATAGCAAACAATTTATACAAAGGAAAGTTATAGACTCGTTCATATTCGATTAGTTCTGCAATGGATAAACACAATTTGGCACAAATCAGCCAATTACA
Organism: Oncorhynchus clarkii lewisi; assembly: GCF_045791955.1. Taxonomy (NCBI): domain Eukaryota; kingdom Metazoa; phylum Chordata; class Actinopteri; order Salmoniformes; family Salmonidae; genus Oncorhynchus; species Oncorhynchus clarkii. Next base: position 5,392,770 of record NC_092173.1, on the reverse strand, counting down.
AAACCGGGTATTTCTCTTACTGTTTCTCTGGGCCAATAAGGATCTGCGTTTCATTGACCACGTTGAAGCTCATCTCATTACACCACCGTGTGTGAATTACAGGGGAGCCAGTGTGGGCTCAGCTCCCCTGAATAAGACATAAGCAGTGGCAATTTTAGCATGTACATTTTGGTGTGGCAAACTATTTTTTTTAGGGGTGGTGGGGATGCATCCCAGCAAAGCCACTACACAACACAACACTAAACAATACATGAATTGCATTATAACTGTGACAAACGGTGCCCACAAACTGTTAATGGCTACATAAAGCTGTCCCAGCAGCAGAGCTTTCCTTCAGCACCATGGAGTGAATCCTTACCACTGCTACACCTGGCTATCAGCAGGGCCTTGTCTGGCAGCGAAACAGTTCATTCAGCCTCATCTACTGCCTTTTTTAAAAACATAGCTTATATGGCTGACTTGCATAAACAGGTTTCTACTGACAATTGAGATGTACAAACTATGACATAAAGGAACGACGAGCGGATAAAATATAGTCCATAATTTCGATGGAGACTTAAATGAGCGAGCTAGGACGGACGTAGTCAATATAACTATTGGTTCAGCACTTTTGAAATGAACAGCGACAGAATTCAGAACATCTGCCATTCTTACAGTATTCTTTGTGTACATCAATTCAGAATTGTAGGATACATAAAGGGCGCACACAAGCAGACAATGAAAGCTCTTACAATATTCAATGTTTACATTTCTCTAAAACAGGCTATAAGCTACATGTGCACCATCAACTCAGAACAGTAGGGGAAGTTAGGAGGTAGGAAAGGGGCCAAATTATTAGGGTGAGGCACATGGGCTACTAACAGCTTACTACACAACATACAGTACACTTAGTGTTACTTTCTTGGCTAAAGTATGCATATCTCTTTGGCATATTACATCATTTATGCAACAGCATACAATATATTTTTGGACTCACCTAGTTGTGCTGTGCTCACTTGAACAGGAAGGTGGCGCCGCGGTCCTTCTTGTGGGCTCTAGAACAAGGCCCGAATCCCGATTTGGAATTCCGAGTTGGATGACCGTTCAAAATAATTTTCCGTATTTTCCCCGTCGGAGCTAGTTTTATCAAAGTTCCCAGTTGTCTTGAACTCACTGAAGTCTGAGATTTTCCAGATCCGAGTTTCCAGTTGTTTTGAACACGGTATAAATCATGCTGGATTGACAGCATGGCCAATGTATTCAAACTTTTCTGTCCCATGGTGTTACCCCCTTTTTCGTAATATCCAATTTGTAGTTACGATCTTGTCCCATCACTGCCACCCCGCTACGGACTCGGCGAAGGTCGAGAGCCAAGCCGCACTGCTTCTTGACACACTGCTTGTTCAATTTGTGATTTATAACTTGTTGTTTAATGTTTATGGCCAATGGCTGATGAGCACCGATAAGTTTTATTTAGTAACGATAAGTATTGAAAAGGATTTTCCATTAGATTGCCAACTTGATGCATGATGATGACTGCTTGTCAAGCTTGCTAGCTAAGATTTTGAAAGTGTGATGTTGACATGATCAGTCCAATAAAAGCTACGGTAGATATAATGTGATTTGACGTCGTTTTATCTGTGGCCAATGACCTTGAGCCTTCTTGGATGAGCACTTCTAATGTAACTCTATGGCAGCACCCAAGGGGCTTGAACTTTCTAGCTCTCCGCGTAGATGTTGCGGTGATGTAGTGGCCCGATTGAGTGACAGAACACTAAAGAACATTACCAACCCCTACGCTCTGTATTTTCTGCTGGCTGCCCCACCACCACAGAAAGAGCTGAGCTAAGCTGAAACACCTGCATTTTGGAGCTGCCTTACTCAAGACAACAAAAAAGAGACCATGTTAGGTTTACATTGTTTGCAAACTGATATGTGACACGTATTAATGCCAAAATAACACACAAAACAGGCAAAAAAAAGTATTTATACTTAAACATGTGGGGCTCAAAACAGCCTGAATGACGTGTCGCCACTGCATGTCTATATAATTTCCCCTATATTAATTGTAGTTACTAATATTTCTGTATTAGGCCTATCCTATAGCCTGTGTTTTGGTCTGAGTCACTCAAAGAACCTGTCCTGAAAAATTGAGGAGTTAAAAAAATATATATAATGTATACTTTTTTGGCTTTTGCTCAGTCTGATAGGGTGGGCCTGGCAGGGCCTGGCTCCCCAGTGGGTGGGAGGACACTATCTGATGTGAATGTCTGCCATTTTCAGTTCAACCTATAGTAGAATAGGCTTGCCTATATCAACACAATTTTTGGATATGAAAGTCTAACATTGGTTTAAATAGCAATTTAAACCAATGTTATGCTATCATGTCCAAAAATGGTGTTGATATACGCTAGCCCAGCTAATAACACCTCCTTGACAACAAAGATGGCTCAATTGTTGATCTTAATGTCCATATAAATCAAATCAAATTTATTTATATAGCCCTTCGTACATCAGCTGATATCTCAAAGTGCTGTACAGAAACCCAGCCTAAAACCCCAAACAGCAAGCAATGCAGGTGTAGAAGCACGGTGGCTAGGAAAAACTCCCTAGAAAGGCCAAAACCTAGGAAGAAACCTAGAGAGGAACCAGGCTATGTGGGGTTGCCAGTCCTCTTCTGGCTGTGCCGGGTGGAGATTATAACAGAACATGGTCAAGATGTTCAAATGTTCATAAATGACCAGCATGGTCGAATAATAATAAGGCAGAACAGTTGAAACTGGAGCAGCAGCACAGTCAGGTGGACTGGGGACAGCAAGGAGTCATCATGTCAGGTATTCCTGGGGCATGGTCCTAGGGCTCAGGTCCTCAGAGAGAGAGAAAGAAAGAGAGAATTAGAGAGAGCATATGTGGGATGGCCAGTCCTCTTCTGGCTGTGCCGGGTGGAGATTATAACAGAACATGGCCAAGATGTTCAAATGTTCTGTCCTGTCTGGATGACCACATCAGTGACTCAACCCACTCAGGTGACGCACCCCCTCCAGGGACGGCATGAGAGAGCCCCAGTAAGCCAGTGACTCAGCCCCTGTAATAGGGTTAGAGGCAGAGAATCCCAGTGGAAAGAGGGGAACCGGCCAGGCAGAGACAGCAAGGGCGGTTCGTTGCTCCAGAGCCTTTCCGTTCACCCTCCCACTCCTGGGCCAGACTACACTCAATCATATGACCCACTGAAGAGATGAGTCTTCAGTAGAGACTTAAAGGTTGAGACCGAGTTTGCGTCTCTGACATGGGTAGGCAGACCGTTCCATAAAAATTGAGCTCTATAGGAGAAAGCCCTGCCTCCAGCTGTTTGCTTAGAAATTCTAGGGACAATTAGGAGGCCTGCGTCTTGTGACCGTAGCGTACGTGTAGGTATGTACGGCAGGACCAAATCAGAGAGATAGGTAGGAGCAAGCCCATGTAATGCTTTGTAGGTTAGCAGTAAAACCTTGAAATCAGCCCTTGCTTTGACAGGAAGCCAGTGTAGAGAGGCTAGCACTGGAGTAATATGATCAAATTTTTTGGTTCTAGTCAGGATTCTAGCAGCCGTATTTAGCACTAACTGAAGTTTATTTAGTGCTTTATCCTGGTAGCCGGAAAGTAGAGCATTGCAGTAGTCTAACCTAGAAGTGACAAAAGCATGGATTAATTTTTCTGCATCATTTTTGGACAGAAAGTTTCTGATTTTTGCAATGTTACGTAGATGGAAAAAAGCTGTCCTTGAAATGGTCTTGATATGTTCTTCAAAAGAGAGATCAGGGTCCAGAGTAACGCCGAGGTCCTTCACAGTTTTATTTGAGACGACTGTACAACCATTAAGATTAATTGTCAGATTCAACAGAAGATCTCTTTGTTTCTTGGGACCTAGAACAAGCATCTCTGTTTTGTCCGAGTTTAAAAGTAGAAAGTTTGCAGCCATCCACTTCCTTATGTCTGAAACACATTCTTCTAGCAAGGGCAATTTTGGGGCTTCACCATGTTTCATTGAAATGTACAGCTGTGTGTCATCCGCATAGCAGTGAAAGTTAACATTATGTTTTCGAATAACATCCCCAAGAGGTAAAATATATAGTGAAAACAATAGTGGTCCTAAAACGGAACCTTGAGGAACACCGAAATGTACAGTTGATTTGTCAGAGGACAAACCATTCACAGAGACAAACTGATATATTTCCGACAGATAAGATCTAAACCAGGCCAGAACTTGTCCATGTAGATCAATTTGGGTTTCCAATCTCTCCAAAAGAATGTGGTGATCGATGGTATCAAAAGCAGCACTAAGGTCTAGGAGCACGAGGACAGATGCAGAGCCTCGGTCTGATGCCATTAAAATGTAATTTACCACCTTCACAAGTGCCGTCTCAGTGCTATGATGGGGTCTAAAACCAGACTGAAGCATTTCGTATACATTGTTTGTCTTCAGGAAGGCAGTGAGTTGTTGCGCAACAGCCTTTTCTAAAAATTTTTAGAGAAATGGAAGATTCGATATAGGCCGATAGTTTTTTATATTTTCTGGGTCAAGGTTTGGCTTTTTCAAGAGAGGCTTTATTACTGCCACTTTTAGTGAGTTTGGTACACATTCCGTGGATAGAGAGCCGTTTATTATGTTCAACATAGGAGGGCCAAGCACAGGAAGCAGCTCTTTCAGTAGTTTAGTTGGAATAGGGTCCAGTATGCAGCTTGAAGGTTTAGAGGCCATGATTATTTTCATCATTGTGTCAAGAGATATAGTACTAAAACACTTGAGTGTCTCTCTTGATCCTAGGTCCTGGCAGAGTTGTGCAGACTCAGGACAACTGAGCTTTGAAGGAATACGCAGATTTAAGGAGGAGTCCGAAATTTGCTTTCTAATAATCATAATCTTTTCCTCAAAGAAGTTCATGAATTTATCACTGCTAAAGTGAAAGTCATCCTCTCTTGGGGAATGCTGCTTTTTAGTTAGCTTTGCGACAGTATCAAAAAAGAATTTCGGATTGTTCTTATTTTCCTCAATTAAGTTAGAAAAATAGGATGATCGAGCAGCAGTAAGGGCTCTTCGGTACTGCACAGTACTGTCTTTCCAAGCTAGTCGAAAGACTTCCAGTTTGGTGTGGCGCCATTTAGGCTAGGCCAGTCAGACAATAGCATGCATTATTTAGTGTCTTCTACTGTATAGACTTCAGTGGATTCCTGGGGTAGCTGTGCCCTCTACTGGACACTTGGTGAACCTAACCAGACCCGTCAATTTACATGTTGTTACGCCTGTGACAAGGTAGGCTAAATAATGATTCTAAAAACGCTGCAAGACGTTGTAGGCGTAAGATACATGTAGGACAGTCTAAACGTCCATGCAGCCTCATATGCTGAGATATTATTAGGAATACATGTTTCTCCATATACACTGCTCAAAAAAATAAAGGGAACACTAAAATAACACATCCTAGATCTGAATGAATGAAATATTCGTATTAAATACTTTTTTCTTTACATAGTTGAATGTGCTGACAACAAAATCACACAAAACTTATCAATGTAAATCAAATGTATCAACCCATGGAGGTCTGGATTTGGAGTCACACTCCAAATTAAAGTGGAAAACCACACTACAGGCTGATCCAACTTTGATGTAATGTCCTTAAAACAAGTCAAAATTAGGCTCAGTAGTGTGTGTGGCCTCCACGTGCCTGTATGACAACGCCTGGGCATGCTCCTGATGAGGTGGCGGATGGTCTCCTGAGGGATCTCCTCCCAGACCTGGACTAAAGCATCCGGCAACTCCTGGACAGTCTGTGGTGGATGGAGCGAGACATGATGTCCCAGATGTGCTCAATTGGATTCAGGTCTGGGGAACAGGCGGGCCAGTCCATAGCATCAATGCCTTCCTCTTGCAGGAACTGCTGACACACTCCAGCCACATGAGGTCTAGCATTGTCTTGTATTAGGAGGAACCCAGGGCCAACCGCACCAGCATATGGTCTCACAAGGGGTCTGAGGATCTCATCTCGGTACCTAATGGCAGTCAGGCTACCTCTGGCGAGCACATGGAGGGCTGTGCGGCCCCCCAAAGAAATGCCAAAGGATGTTGCAGGCAGCAGAACGTTCTCCACGGCGTCTCCAGACTGTCACGTCTGTCACATGTGCTCAGTGTGAACATGCTTTCATCTGTGAAGAGCACAGGGCGCCAGTGGCGAATTTGCCAATCTTGGTGTTCTCTGGCAAATGCCAAACGTCCTGCACGGTGTTGGGCTGTAAGCACAACCCCCACCTGTGGACGTCGGGCACTCATACCACCCTCATGGAGTCTGTTTCTGACCGTTTGAGCAGACACATGCACATTTGTGGCCTGCTGGAGGTCATTTTGCAGGGCTCTGGCAGTGCTCCTCCTGCTCCTTCTTGCACAAAGGCGGAGGTAGTGGTCCTGCTGCTGGGTTGTTGCCCTCCTACGGCCTCCTCCACGTCTCCTGATGTACTGGCCTGTCTCCTGGTAGCGCCTCCATGCTCTGGACACTACGCTGACAGACACAGCAAACCTTCTTGCCACAGCTCGCATTGATGTGCCATCCTGGATGAGCTGCACTACCTGAGCCACTTGTGTGGGTTGTAGACTCCGTCTCATGCTACCACTAGAGTGAAAGCACCGCCAGCATTCAAAAGAGACCAAAACATCAGCCAGGAAGCATAGGAACTGAGAAGTGGTCTGTGGTTATCACCTGCAGAACCACTCCTTTATTGGGGGTGTCTTGCTAATTGCCTATAATTTCCACCTGTTGTCTATTCCATTTGCACAACAGCATGTGAAATTTATTGTCAATCAGTGTTTCTTCCTAAGTGGACAGTTTTATTTCACAGAAGTGTGATTGACTTGGAGTTACATTATGTTGTTTAAGTGTTCCCTTTATTTTTTTGAGCAGTGTATATCGATGCAGAGAGGAGTCAGTGAGATGGAGAAAGAGATGACTGAATATGAAGAGATTGAGAAAGGCAACACGGTGAAGGAGGAACAAAAGAATGACAAAAGCTAAACGCGTAGTGTCAGACAGAAAGAAGATGGAGCTCAAGATGGCAAAGCTGAAGGTGCAGAACATACTGAACTTGGCCGAGATAGGAGAGGTGACAGTGGAGAGTACTAAGCTGTTAGCTGAGAACGAAAGGAAGAGAGAGATGTTGAAGAAACAGAGAGAAAGCTTAGAGGCAGAGAAAGAAAATCTAGAAGTCAAGATGAGAAAGGTGACAGTGGAGAACAAGAGATTGTGAGCTGGGAATGAAAGGGTGGAGAAGGAGAGGCTGTGAGAGAGGAATGGATGGAATCTCATAAGAGATGGTTTGAAGACAGATTTGGCCAAAGCAGACCTGGAGAGGAATCAGACCTTAGTAGGCTGGAAGGAGGACAGGGGGAGATGGGCCAAGGCCAAGGCTGGCCTACAAATAATCTGGGATCAACAGGGGGAAAGATGGATGAAGGAGAAGGAGGAGATTAAGAGAAGGAGCACACAGGCAGCAGAGGAGTGGATGATTGAACTGAGAGGAAAGGAGAGAGCGATAGAGGCCCTGGAAAGAGAAAAGATGAGGATTCTTTGCCTGCATGGACAAGAGAAGAAGGGATGGGAGATGGAAAAGGGAGAGATGGAAAAGGAAGAGTAGCGGGAGAGAAAGAGTAGAGAAACAGAGAAAATGCAAATGGAAGAAAGACAGATGGGCAATAGAGAAGAGAGATATGGTGGAGAGGGTGAACAAAGCATTCAGGTACAGCACTCCATTTCACCAGTCACAGTTCAGGGAGTTCATAAATCACTTCCTAAGGGTTATACTAGCCCGATTCATCAGATTAAGTAGACTGCATGCTAGAGAATGACTAATAATAATGTCCAAGATCACTGTCTAACATATGAAACAAACAGTTCCCAGAGAGTCGGGGCAAAGAAGGAGAAAAGGGAGAGTCAAGAAATAGAAAAATTGGAGAAGAACAAAGTGAAAGAGCTGCTCAGAGCTACAAAAGCAGAGAGTAAGGAAGAAGTGAAGAAGAAAAAGGAGAGGGTGAAGGCCCACCTGGACGAGGTGGCAAGGAACTATAACGAAAAGAAACAGGGGGAGAAAGAAAGAGAAAATGTGTTGAAAAAGGCACATGGCAAAGAAAATCGAATCGAATCAAATCAAATTTATTTATATAGCCCTTCGTACATCAGCTGATATCTCAAAGTGTTGTACAGAAACCCAGCCTAAAACCCCAAACAGCAAGCAATGCAGATGTAGAAGCACGGTGGCTAGGAAAAACTCCCTAGAAAGGCCAAAACCTAGGAAGAAACCTAGAGAGGAACCAGGCTATGTGGGGTGGCCAGTCCTCTTCTGGCTGTGCCGGGTGGAGATTATAACAGAACATGGCCAAGATGTTCAAATGTTCATAAATGACCAGCATGGTCGAATATTAAGGCAGAACAGTTGAAACTGGAGCAGCAGCACGGTCAGGTGGACTGGAGACAGCAAGGAGTCATCATGTCAGGTAGTCCTGGGGCATGGTCCTAGGGCTCAGGTCAGTTGAAACTGGAGCAGCAGCACGGCCAGGTGGACTGGGGACAGCAATGAGTCATCATGTCAGGTAGTCCTGGGGCATGGTCCTAGGGCTCAGGTCCTCAGAGAGAGAGAAAGAAAGAGAATTAGAATTAGAGAACGCACACTTAGATTCACATAGGACACCGAATAGGACAGGAGAAGTACTCCAGATATAACAAACTGACCCTAGCCCCCCCGACACATAAACTACTGCAGCATAAATACTGGAGGCTGAGACATGGCGTACATCCCAGACCTCAAACTGAAGAAGTCAGAGCAAATACTGTCAGCTGTCAATGGTCAAAAGTTCATTTCTATCGTCTTTCATTTAGTGGAATGCTAGTGGGAAACTAAGATGTGTATTAAATGTGTATGTGGTTACTGGATAATGCAATGTAAGTTAACATTGCTGACATAGTGAATATATTTGAAATAATGGATCTAACTTCTTGAGTGTTGAAAAATGGTTCCCACTACATGGCCAAGCTTTAAAGTCAAAATTGGTTGCATTGTAAAAACAAATGAAGAAAAAAAACAACATTAGATAAAAAATAAAATACATCTGGAAAACAATGTTAAAAGATGTAACAACATGCACATTGAAAAATCTTGTTATTGAGCAGTATAGCAGTATATCTGACCCTAAGGTTTGACATAGGAATGTAGGAATATGTGGTTTGTTTGACACTGTGTGTGTGTAAACAGTAAGCACAGTAAGCACATCCGCCTCTTCTTACCAGCCACCCTGTAGTAGAGGGTCAGAACCTAAGAATCATCTTAAGTGTATGGGTGAGGGCATTCACAGCCGACTGTTCAGACGGGTGAGGCCAAAAAAAAACACACAACATTTTTTATTTGAAAGTGCAATTCTTTACATTCAAATGTATCATCATTTTTATTGTCACCTGAAATTCACATTGTTTCAATTTGATTCATGATTTCTCAGTGGAACAAGCTCATTGATCAATCAATCAAGTAGGAGGAGGAATACATATTTTATACAAACACTACAGTAAACAGGATAGCTAAATGCTTCACATGGCCCCAGCAGCCTAACTACAGTCACAGCCTGCCTAACACCTTGGTGTACGGTGCACATCAACATTTTGAGTGCTCCCTTATTTATTCGCTAGGAGGCATCAGTGTCAAAGAATGCGTCGAGGGGTCCCCCTGCGGAACCAAAAAATACACTACATTTTCCGGTCACATTTGTCAGAGGGACAACAAAATGTACGCGTACCAACTCAAACGGCACTCATAAAACGTACTGCTTTGCCAACTTCAAATATAATCTTCGTACTTTGAGTCGGTAAGTATTTAAGTACGAGTGACTTCCCTTTGCAAGCTATGAACATAAACTAGCTAATGTTAGCTCTACAGCATTGTACTCATACTCTTATAATGTTGGCTAGTTAGCGAATGGGACAACGCAGAGCAACCACAGCTAGCTACAGTAGCTAACTTGTGTCGTTATGAATCTAGTAACTTTTTGTGCACATCATGCCAACATCCCTGTCCTACTTTGTGATTGCAGAGAGTGACAAAAAGTCGAAATGAGACCACACGTTTCTGTGCTTCGTCTCCCGAGAGGACCTGATCCGAATGGCCGCGGATTCGACCCGAACTCACCCCGTTTCATTGCGCTGTGTCCAACTACTATTTCAGCTTCGACTGAAACAGGGACCGACTCAGTCCAAATGAGAGAAGAGCAGCGTGCACGGTCGGTTTTGAGAGAAAGCTTCCTGAGAACGCTCATAGCCATGACCAACAAGCAGGTGCAATTCCACATGTACGAGAGAGTCAAGGTTGAGGCCAAGTTTGGAGCTTCGGACATTGACGTGCTCAACTTCCAAGTTTCAGAACTGCATACCCCCATTGGGGTGCAGAAAGAAGCTCTGCTCAGATGTCAGGATGTAATTTCATATTCCTTTGATCTCTGAACAGTGCTGTTCACCAATTTGTGATGTTCAGTGCTGTTCACTTAATTGTGATGTTTTTGAACAGATGTCCAAGAAATCCGATTTGAACTGTTATTTTTAATATGATTTCGTTTCACATACAGGGTGTTTTGGGGGAGTCTGATAACTGTTCCATTGCTACGCAGGGTGTTCTCTGGCTGAATATGTAGTAAGCTGTTTCCATGTATTATTCTGTTACTTTGAGTATGAGTACTTGCCATTGCCATATGTTGTTTTTTTATGTGGCCAGCCAGGTATTGAGAACACTGATATACAGTCTATGATTAGATTTTTCATCGTTTCCTATTCATTGTACCTCCACTGGAGGGAGATGTCAGCACTGTCTTTGCAACAGACATGTCAGGGGGCTCTTATACCACCAGGTTATCTGACACTCAGCAGTTCTCGGCTGTCCAGTCCATTTCATTAGGAAGAGACGAGGACGCATGTCTGCAGGTGGAATTTGGATTGAATTGTCTGGCAACCTGAAAATCTTGGCATTGTTCCTTGAATATATGACAATGTGGTTCTTGTCTTGTTCCTTCTGATAAGATCTGTTGCTGAGATATGTTTGTTTACCACTGAAGCCTATTACATTGTCAACGGGCATATGCACTTAGTTTTTTTTCTACTTTGAATAAACATTTTGTCACTTGCGTTGAATTTGACAATGTGTTGATTAAGTAGGCCATATGTTGTAGATGAAGGTGTTGGTGATGTCGACGTTATCGTATTCCTTTCACTGAATGAAATATTAACTTTCAGTGGTCACTGGTTGTCCTATAGTTTCAAATTAATCTTTTTATTTTGATAGGACCCTGACACGTTGGCCTACGTTCCAGTATTGTGCCAGTCAGCCCAGATGCTATTGCAACCTCTGGTTTTCTGAGTTAATATGGATGAGAAGAAAGTAGACTTAGCCTAATTGATCTCGACTGCCCAGTCTTTAAGACACTTTTTTAACGCACTATAAATGACTGTGTTTAAGGTCAAAGCTCTTTGCATATGTTGTGTGTGGATCAATGTGACATCTTTAGTTTACACATTTGTCAGTTGAAACTCCTTATGAGTGATCAATAGTGTAGAGTTCGTCATCCTCACAAATTGCCCTTATGAAGAGGCATCAGTAATATTTAATCTTCCTAAAAGGTGTGTTTTGTGTGCGTCTCCAATAAATACTTTTATTGGAATGGCATTAGGCGGTCGGTGTGCAGTGCAGGATCCCTCTGCTGTTGTGCCTGAATGATACTGACCGCTTTGTGGAGACAATCATGATGAGTAATGAGTAAAACCCTGTGACGTCATAGGGCCCTTGTTATTAAATCAGAAAGCCCTCAAGGACGACCAATGTTAATTTCATGTTCCCAGGCAGTGGCAGCAGTGCTCAACTCCCTCCCAGCCCGCACTCTCGATGTGCGTGCCGTCCAAGCTCTGAAAAACAGAAGTGGTCTGAACGTTAATCTCGTTGCAGTAGTGTATCCGCAACTAAGTGATGATACAGCTAGTTGCTGTGTGTACAGTTCGTTTACTGTCTCCTTTGAGTGAGAAGAGTGTGATTGGTCACTTTATGATAATCCTATTTTTGTACTGTGGACTGAGTCTTGTGGTCTGCCTCATTTGTTGCATAGTGGGCACACTGTTTCTCAATGTTATCTACCATTGAGTTTCTCTTTCCTGGATTCTGCTTCTCCCAGTGGAAAAACATCCCTGTGCGCCAGTGTTACAAGAGGAGAGGGGCTGTCACGATGGTACAAGGAATCTGCCCTGTCTAACGCCATCCAACAGGAAGCACATTCCGCTCCTTCCTGTTTGTGGCCCTCTTACTTCCTGTCAAGTGTCTGTGATAACTTACAAAAATACATGGTCACACCCTGCCCCTGCCTATAAAATCCTCCATTAAAACTGTTGGGCAGTTACTTTTAGGGAATGTAGGTGTTTTCCTTCTATGACTGCCTCATAAGGGGTTGACGGATTCAGTTTTTGGTTTAGGAGAGCTGGGGTTGAGAAATTACAATTATTACTCATTACTGGTTAACATAAGGCATGAGGTCGAGGACTCTGTGCATAGAGATACAGTACCAGTCAAAAGTTTGGACACACCTACTCATTCAAAGATTTTTCTTTATTTTTTACTATTTTCTACATTGTAGAATAATAGTGAAGACATCAAGACTATGACATAATACATATGGAATCATGTAGTAACCAAAAAAGTGTTCAACAAATGAAAATATATTTTATATTCTTCAAATCGCCACCTTTTGCCTTTGACAGCTTTGCACACTCTTGGCATTCTCTCAACCAGCTTCATGAGGTAGTCACCTGGAATGCATTTCAATTAACAGGTGTGCCTTCTTAAAAGTTCATTTGTGGAATTTCTTTCCTTCTAAATGCGTTTGAGCTAGTCAGTTGTGTTGTGACAAGGTGGGGGTATACAGAAGATAGCCCTATTTGGTAAAAGACCAAGTCCATATTATGGCAAGAACAGCTCAAATAAGCAAAGAGAAATTACAGTCCACCATTACTTTATGACATGAAGGTCAGTTAATACGGAACATTTCAAGAAATTTGAAAGTTTCTTCAAGTGCATTCGCAAAAACCATCAAGCGCTATGATGAAACTGGCTCTCATGACCGCCACAGGAATTGAAGACCCAGAGTTTCCTCTGCTGCAGAGGATAAGTTCATTACAGTTACCAGACTCAAAAATTGCAGCCCAAATAAAGGCTTCACAGAGTTCAAGTAACAGACACATCTCAACATCAACCGTTCAGAGGAGACCTCGTGAATCAGGCCTTCATGGTCGAATTGCTGCAAAGAAACCATTACTAAAGGACACCAATAAGAAGAAGACTTGCTTGGGCCAATTGCTGCAAAGAACCCATTACTAAAGGACACCAATAAGAAGAAGACTTGCTTGGGCCAAGAAACACAAGCAATGGACATTAGACTGGTGGAAGTCTGATGGGTCAAAATTTGAGATTTTTGTTTCAACAGCGACATGGCTTATCTCTGAACGGATTATCTCTGCATGTGTATTTCCCACCGTAAAGCATGGTGGAGGAGGTGTTATGGTGTGGGGGTGCTTTGCTGGTGACACTGTCAGTGATTTAGAATTCAAGGCACTCTTAACCAGCATGGCTACTACAGCATTCTGCAGCAATATGCCATCCCATCTGGTTTAGGCTTAGTGGGACTATCATTTGTTTTTCAACAGGACAATGACCCAACACACCTCCAGGCTCTGTACGGGCTATTTAACCAAAAGGAGAGTGATGGAGTGCTGCATCAGATGACCTGGCCTCCACAATCCCCTGAACTCAACCAAATTGAGAAGGTTTGGGATGAGTTGGACCACAGAGTGAAGGAAAAACAGCCAACAAGTGCTCAGCATATATGGGATCTCATTGAAGACTGTTGGAAAAGCATTCCAGGTGAAGCTGGTTGAGAGAATGCCAATAGTGTGCAAAGCTTTCATCAAGGAAAAGGGTGGCTATTTGAATAATATAAAATATAAAATACACTTTTGGTTACTACATGATTCCATATGTGTTATTTCATAGTTTTGATATCTTCACTATTCTACAATGTAGAAAATAGTAAAAATAAAGAAAAAGCTTTGAATGAGTAGGTGTTCTAAAACTTTTGACTGGTACTATAAGCTGAGCACTTGTTGGCTGCTTTTCCTTCATTCTGCAGTCCAACTCATCCCAAACCATCTCAATTGTGTTGAGGTCAGGTGATTGTGGAGGCCAGGTCATATGATGCAGCACTACATCACTCTCCTTCTTGGTCAAATAGCCCTTACACAGCCTGTTGAAAAACAAATGATAGTCCCACTAAACGCAAATCAGATGGGATGGCGTATTGCTGTAGATTGCTGTGGTAGCAATGCTGGTTAAGTGTGCCTTGAATTCTAAATAAATAATCGACAGTGTCACCAGCAAAGCACCATCACACCACCTCCTCCATGTTTCCCAGTGGGAACTACACATGCGGAGATCATCCGTTCAACTACTCTGCGTCTCACAAAGACACTGCAGTTGGAACCAAAAATCTAATATTTGGACTCATCAGACCAAAGGACAGATGTTCATTGCTCGTGTTTCTTGGCCCAAGCAAGTCTCTTCTTATTGGTGTCCTTTAGTAGTGGTTTCTTTGCAACAATTTGACCATGAAGGCCTGATTCACGCAGTCTCTACACAGTTGATGTTGAGATGTGTCTGTTACTTGAACTCTAAAGCATTTATTTGGGCTGCAATTTATGAGGCTGGAAACTAATGAACTTATGCACTGCAGCAGAGGTAACTCTGGGTCTTCCTTTCCTGTGGCGGTCCTCATGAGAGTCAGTTTCGTCATAGCGCTTGATGGTTTTTGCGACTGCACTTGAAGAAACGTTCAACGTAGTTAAAATGTTCCAGATTGGCTGACCATGTCTTAAAGTAATGGTGGACTGTCGTTTCTCTTTGCTTATTTGAGCTGTTCTTGCCATAATATGGACTTGGTCTTTTACCAATGAGCCAGCAGTCAGATGAGGAATTCACACACCTAATTGAAGAGTCAATGGAACCTGAAACAGATCGGTTTCACCTTGCTGGGTTCTTGTGAAACCCTTTCAGCAGCTTCAGGAACACATCAGTGCCGCAGCCTCACCATCCCATCACAGCTCTTTGTCCACGCATTCCTATAGCCATTACTGGCAATGGGCTGTGTAACTGTTTTAAAGCTGTTGGGACATCCACGCTGTTGTGTTGTGTCCAATAAATGAGTGTCCATGAGGAGTTCATCAGAAAGGAGCTCCTTCACCTACCTAACATCAGTGCCGTAGTGGAAAGAAACACGTTGGTATAACAGTCCTACATGATACAACCATGAGAGGGGGAAAGGATCCGTTTCCTCTTTTCCCCACTTCAAAATACAGAGGCAGATACATGGGTATACAGTACATTCGGAAAGTATTCAGACCCCTTGACTTTATCCACAGCCTTATATGTATTTTTTCATCAACAATCTAGACACACACACAATACCCCATAATAACAAAGCAAAAAAGGTTTTTAGAAATGTTTGCAAATGTATAAATAAAATAACTGAAATATCACATTTACATAAGTATTCAGACCCTTAATCAGTACATAGTTGAAGCACATTTGGCAGTGATTACAGCCTCAAGTCTTCTTGGGTATGATGCTACAAGCTTGGCACACTTGTTTTTGGGGAGTTTCTCCCATTCTTCTCTGCAGATCCTCTCAAGCTCTGTCAGGTTGGATGAAGAGCGTCTCTGCACAGCTATTTTCAGGTCTCTCCAGAGATGTTTGATTGTGGTCAATTCCAGGCTCTGGCTGGGCCACTCAAGGACATTCAGAGACTTGTCCCAAGGCCACTCCTGCGTTGTCTTGGCTGTGTGCTTAGGGCCATTGTCCTGTTGGAGGGTGAAACTTCAGCCCCAGTTTGGTCCTGAATGCTCTGGAGCAGGTTTTCATCAAGAATCTCTCTGTACTTTTCTCTGTTCATCTGTCCCTCGATCCTGACTAGTCTCCCAGTCACTGCTGCTGAAAAACATCCCCCCCAGCATGATGCTGCCACCACCATGTTACACCGTAGGGATGGTGCCAGGTTTCCTCCAGAAGTAATGCTTGGCATTCAGGCCAAAGACTTCAATCTTGGATTTATCAGACCAGAGAATCTTGTCAGCTCCCTGACCAAGGGCGATCTCCCCCGAATGCTGAGTTTGGCTGGGCGGCGCAGCTCTAGGAAGAGTCTTGGTGGTTCCAAACTTCTTCCATTTAAGAATGATGGAGGCCATTTTAGAATAAGGCTGTATCATGATGAAATGTTGAAAAGTAAAGGGATCTGAATACTTTCCGAATGCGCTGTTAATCTTGGCTCTGAAAGGACCAAAGCCTGTCCTATTGTGGGGCCTGGATCATGCTCTCTCCAGTCTCCGGCCTCTTGTTTTGTCTTTCGAGAGGCAAGCGGTTTGTGATCAAACAGCTGGAGAAGAGGTGCTACCTAAAACATGTGCTTTATGTGGATGGAAAGCACGACAGTTTCTCCATGGAAAAAGCCCTGCACTTATATGAAATAATATGAAAACACAGTGGTGATTGGGTCACAGCGCCCTCCATCAGACATGTTGTTGTTTGGTTTCTCCATACAGGAGATTAAGACGGTGGCTCCTTGGGCCGCTGGGGATGTTGACTGGAATGTGCCCATTGTGGCGCTGTGCGGCAGTCAGAGCAGAGCAAACCGAGGGGGGACTGACTGAGTCACGGGCAGGCGGCATGCCCCAGGTTTGTTTGACTAGCCTGTGAGGGAATGTTGGAGGAGCTCCAGTGATTGTGAGGGCCAGGCGCTCCATGTGGCAGGCTCACTTCCCCGGCTCAAGTGGCCAGGGAGATAAAGACCAAGGCAGGGGACCATGCCAGCAGAGAGACCCAGGCAAGTAGACGTCTGGGCCCCAAACCCAAACAAACCCACTTAGCTCAGACCAGGAGGCCTCAAGCCTGCTCATTTATATAATACTATATAATACTATATCTGTGTAAAGTATGTGTTCCTGAACCAAACATATCCCGGGAAATATTGAATCTATTAGTGTTGTCTGAGTATGTTTGCTATGTATATGAAACATGTTCATAAATTAACATTCCAACTTTTCTTTCTTCCCTAGGTTTAAGCGTGTTGACAGACAGTCTATGGTTTGAGCATATCAGCTGCTGGTTGACTGCTTTCCAACACATCATAGTAAAGTGGGGGAACGTAGTTTTGCTTCCTGAGTGACCTAATAGGGAAGGACGGAAGGGGGGTCGCATGTACTCTGTCTAGACAGAAAAACACGAAGAAGGGGGTTCGCTAATTAGTCAGAGATTAAAGTTATCTTACTTTATCTACATCAAAGCCTAGAGAGCCCTAACTGTCCCACTCCCATTCCCACAGGCCTAAACACAGGAAGATGCTGCTAATGACTATGATGCTGATGACCCACCAACAGAGCTCCCAACTGATGATTGGATCGCTTCACAAGCTATGAAGTTCATTCCTCAGCCAATCAGGGGAAGGCAGGAAAGCAAAGCTGCCATTTTGGTATGTTTGTGGATAAGCATGATGTCAATGGGTCCATCCAACCCTCCAAACGGGTTAAATGGAGTCATCCATATTGATATCAGCGACACAGGCTTTTAGGATGTTCATAGGCCAAGGGAAGATAAAAATGTTTCATATTTCCAGTCAAGTTGGGACCTTCCTTGGGCTCCCAACCACTCCTGAACCTCATTGCAGACGTCCAAGCCAAAGAACTACAGGTCCAACAGTATTAACGGACCATTCCAGGCTGCTAGGATCTCACTGCAATAATCCTTTAATTAGACAATAACAGGAAGTAGACAGGCAATATCTGAGAAGCAGTTTCCTGTTGGAGCTCGGTGTGGGCAAGGGCCCAGGCCTGACCCTGCTATGCCAAGGCCTCTTATTTCAACATCTTGTTATGTTGAATAACATTCCTGTTCGATGAGCAAGAACGCATTAGACATTCTTGCATTCCCTTAAATGACTGAATCTAGTTATTTTAACAGAGGTGCAAAGGAGATGTGTGTTAATTTATCTCCAAGGGAAAGCGCCCTGGCACTGAGAAGTGGCAGTCTCATAAAGCTATCAGGGACAGAATCACATACATTTAAAGGTTTTTCTTCCTGTGGTCATTAACGCTGTGTCTGTGACTGGAGCGCTGCACTGATCTTCAGACGATCCCACAAGAACGGAAGGGAGGACGGTTCCCGACACTCAGTCCCCTCCTCCTCCCTCCAACGCCCCCTCATCCTCCAGTACTTGCTACACTACAGGAGAGTTATTCTCCCCTCTACTCTCCTTCCTGTACTCATCTTTTTTTTTTACACATCATCAAAAGCGCATTTTCAGGAGGTAGACCTAATTGCTTATAATTTATCTCACACACATACTCAAGCCCACCAGCCCCCTCCCCGGACCAGACTGCAATCTCAATCTACAATATATATATATACACACAAAAGTATGTGGACACCCCTAAAGATTTGTGGATTTGGCTATTTCAGCCACACCCGTTGCTGACAGCTGTATAAACTCGAGCACACAGCCATGCAATCTCCATAGTTGGTATGGGGGCGGCAGGTAGCCTAGTGGTTGGAGCGCTGGACTAGTAACCGAAAGGCTGCAAGATCGAATCCCTGAGCTGACAAGGTAAAAATCTGTCGTTCTGCCCCTGAACAAGATAGTTAACCCACTGTTCCTAGGCCTGACCTTGAATAGTTGTATTTGTTCTTAACTGACCTGCCTAGTCAAATTAAAGAAATAAGAAATAGGCCAACGCTGGCAGTAGAATGGCCTTACTGAAGAGCTCAGTGACTTTCAATGTGGCACTGTCATAGAATGACACCTTTCCAACAAGTCAGTTCATCAAATGTATGCCCTGCTAGACTTGCCACGGTCAACTGTAAGTGCTGTTATTGTGAAGTTGAAACGTCTAGGAGCAACAATGGCTCAGCCGCAAAGTGGTAGACCACAGAAGCTCACAGAACGGGACCACTAAAGCGCATAGCATGTAAAAATCGTCTGTCCTCCGTTGCACCACTTACTACTGAGTTCCAAACTGCCTCTGGAAGCAACGTCAGCACAAGAACTGTTCATTGGGAGATTCATGAAATGGGTTTCCATGGCCGAGCAGCAGCATACAATTCTAAAATCACCATGAGCAATGCCAAGCGCCGGCTGGAACAATGTAGCTTTAGCTCGCCACCATTGGACTCTGGAGCAGTGGAAA
Organism: Oncorhynchus clarkii lewisi; assembly: GCF_045791955.1. Lineage (NCBI taxonomy): Eukaryota > Metazoa > Chordata > Actinopteri > Salmoniformes > Salmonidae > Oncorhynchus > Oncorhynchus clarkii. Next base: position 5,373,472 of record NC_092173.1, on the reverse strand, counting down.
CACATTCTATGGAGTGATGAAGAATCATGCTTCACCATCTGGCAGTCAGACGGACAAATCTTGGTTTGAGGGATGCAAGGAGAACGCTACCTGCCCTAATACACAGTGCCAACTGTAATTTTTGGAGGAGGAGGAATAATAGTCCGGGGCTGTTTTTCATGGTTTGGGTTTGGCCCCTTAGTTTCAGTGAAGGGAAATCTTAACGCTACAGCATACAATGACATTCTAAATTATTCTGTGCTTCCAACTTTGTGGCAACAATTTGGGGAAGGCCCTTTCCTGTTTCAGCATGACAATGCCCCTGTGCACAAGCGAGGTCCAAACAGAAATAGTTTGTTGAGATCAGTGTGGAAGAGCCTTGACCTGAACCCCATTGAACACCTTTGGGATGAATTGGAATGCCGACTGCGAGCCAGGCGTAATCGCCCAACATCAGTGCCAGACCTCACTAATGCTCTTGTGGCTGAATGGAGGCAAGTCCCCGCAGCAATGTTCCAACATCTGGTGGAAAGCCTTCCCAGAAGAGTGGAGGCTGCTATAGCAGCAAAGGGGGGACCAACTACATAATAATGGCCATGATTTTAGAATGAGATGTTTGACGAGCCGGTGTCCTCAATATTTTGGTCATGTAGTGTGTGTCTTTCTCGTTCACTTCCTCTGGCCTCTCTCTCTCTCTCTTTCCCTCTTTTCATGAGGCTTAATTTACTTGTCAAAGACCAGGACATCTGCCCATTAGCGAGCGACTGATTTAGGTATCGCCGTCCCCTCCTCCACCTCTTCCCACTCTTCTTATCATCCTTCTCCTCCTCTCTGAAATTGGGGTTGCCAACCTTCGTCACGCAGGCCGGTGAATCGTCAGTGGGCTCATTCGGGGCCCAGGGTGGGACGCCGCGGTTACTTCCGTCCCCTCCGAAATTACCAGGGGAACCCAACCTTGTCTGCTCTCTACTGTCTCATCACTCTGTCGCAGGGAGAGATGGAGAGAGGGAGGCTGAGATGGAGAGATGGGGAGAGGGCAGAATCAAAACCACTTGGTCAATATGAAGTGAATCAAACCACGTTACACTGTCATTTTGAAAGAGCCATTATGTTGACAATGTGGTCCGTCACTAGAGAATGGAGAAAGAGAGAGGGACGAGTGGGAAGGAGAATGAGGAAGATACTTTATAATTGAGTCTTTATAATTGATATGATCATGATCTATCATTGTTATACTGTTTTAATGTGGTACGCCTTTAAATGTCTAAGTGAGTGCTGATTCTATTACTCTGTTCATCCCACTCAGAGCAGCTGTTTCTCTGTCCAGGCCTATCCAGGATTTCTGTACTGCTTGGCCTGGTCTGTTTAGTGCTAGAAGAAATGCCCCCCATAACCCCCACCCCATGGTCTTCTACCCCTGTCACTCAGAGCTCATAGTTTGGCATCGGATAGTGTGTGTGTGTGTGTGTGTGTGTGTGTGTGTGTGTGTGTGTGTGTGTTTACAGGGGAGGGCAGGGGGGGCGGGTCATTTTTGGCGTGGTCCCAGAGCACGTCTCCCTGGCCGCTTATTTACTGATGATATCTTAGAGCTGGAATCTGGGTAAACACTGAACCTAGATAACGAGGAGATGACATCTTCCTCCATCCTAGCCCCCACTGCCTTCTACCCTCCAGCCAACCTCCTCTGCACCGCCACACCCCCTCATAATCACCCCCCCCCCCCCCCCCAATACCCTCCTAACTGAGAATGTCGCCGGAGGGGATGGCTGCCGTTTTACGGGCTCCTATCCAACTGTGCTATTTTGTTCGTTGGGCTGCCTTCTGAAAATTAAACCTCCACTACCATCCGTTCTATTGGCCAACGTGCAATCATTGGAAAACAAAATGGATGATATACGGTGGTAGTGGAGGTTTATCCAACCAACGTGACATTAAAAACTGTAATATCTTATGTTTCACTGAGTCGTGGCTGAACGACGACACGGATAATATAGAGCTGGCAGGATTGTCCATGCATCTGCAGGATCTGCTACATCTGGTAAGACGAAGGACGCGTGTGTGGCCATTTGTCAATAACAGCTGGTGCACAATGTCTAATATTAAAGAAGTCTCAAGGTATTGCTCGTCTGAGGTAGCGTGGTCTACAGCTTATCATAAGGTACTCTATCTACCAAGAGAGCAGTGACTTGCTCAATACGGAAGTGGTCAGATGACATGGATAATACGCTACAGGACTGTTTTGCTAGCACAGACGCATTGAGGAGTATACCACCTCAGTCATCGGCTTCATCATTAAGTGTATTGACGACGTCCCCACAGTGACCGTACGTACATATCCCAACCAGAAGCTATGGATTACAGACAACATCTGCATCGAGCTAAAGACTAGAGCTGCCGCTTTCAAGGAGTGGGACACTAATCCGGACGCTTATAAGAAATCTCGCTACACTCTCAGATGAAACATCAAACCAGCAAAGCATCAATACAGGATTAAGATTGAATCCTACTACACTGGCACTGACGCTCGTCAGTGGCAGGGCTTGAAAACTATTACGGACTACAAAGGGAAACCCAGCCTCAAGCTGCCCAGTGACGCGAGCCTACCAGATGAGCTAAATGCATTTTATGTTCGCTTCTTGACATAATGGCCGCTTAACCCAGAAGCCAGCCGCACCAATGTGTCGGAGGAAACACCGTACACCTGGCGACTGTGTCAGCGTGCATTGCGACCAGCCCGCCACAGGAGTCGCTATTGCGCCATGGGACAAGAACATCCCTGCCGGCCAAACCCTCTCCTGACCCGGACGATGCTGGGACAAATGTGCGCCGCCCCATGGGACTTCCGGTCGTGGCCGGCCGGGCGGCCTGGACTCGAACCAGGATCTCTAGTGGCACAGCTAGCGCTGCGATGCAGTAGACCACTGCACCACTCGGGATGCCGACACAAACTATTTACATTGACACCTCCCCCCAATTAGTTTTTACGCTGCTGCTACTTGCTGTTCTATTATGTATGCATGTACAAATTACAAATGACCTCGACTAACCTGCACATTGACTCGGTTCCGATACCCCCTGTATAAGCCTCGTTATTTTATTGTGTTACTTTTTAGAATTTTTTACTTTAGTTTAATTGGTAAATATTTTCTTAAATCTTTCTGGAAACTGCATTGTTGGTTAAGGGCTTGTAAGTAAGCATTTCACGGTAAGGTCCACACCTGTTGTATTTGGCGCATGTGACAAAGTTTGATTTGATTTGACTGATCCCAAACCTCTACTAATACTCGCCTTCCTCGTAACCTGCCCAGCTCTCCCTCCCTCCCTCCTCAGCCCTAGTGTGTGGTGTAGAAGTTCAGTGTCCCTTTCCTGCCACAGCGAAGCTGGACCTCAGCCTGGCCCTGTCCTACCCTGGTCCTCCTCTCCTCCAATTCTGGAGTGCTGATTGGACAGACAGGCAGACAAACATGACCCTGTGACCGCTAGATAAAGCCCTGTGTGGAGGGAAGCCATGGGTCTGGTGGCGTGATGCCACAGGCAACACCTGGCCACATCTGGGAGAGCTAAACTCCTCCTGTGACCCCCGCACATCTGGAGCTAGGGCTCTGACTGAGTGAAATAACACATACACACACACACACACACACTTTCTGGAACACATATTCTGAGACGCACACACATACTGTATACAGACACACAGACAGGCATGTACACTCATACTCACACACACTGACACTCTGTATCCAGTGTGTCCTTCAGCCTCATGAGTTGTGAGCTTGGCTGTTGTTTTTTATGGATCAGATGAGGCTTGTGTTTTATCCCACAATCTGGGGGAGAAATACGATCACCTGCTCTGTCTTTCTGAGTGGCACTTTTACTACCCACTGGACCCCACTGATACTGCAGGAGCATGCATCCCCTGGTCCTCTCTGACCCAGCAGCTTCCCTACAGGCAGCAGAGGCATGTCACTGTCAGTAGAGACATCCTGACATTCTTGACTCTCAAATTTGCAGAATTGGGGTGAAAAGTATATTTTCATCCCGGTTGCTTTTTATGTTTCATCTGTCAGGATGAACCACAACAAGGACTGTATGCTGTGTCCACTGATGGCAGAGGAGGCTCGGGGACTGTTCTTAACCACTGCCAAGATGTGGTGGAGTATCTAAGAAGGAGCGACGTTTGGAGGAACTGACGTCAGAAAAGCAGGTCTGGTGTGGTGCACTGATGAAGAGTCTCCCGGACTTTCCATCATCCGAACCCAACTAGAGACATTCCATCTCCATCTTCATCATCTCAATTTAAATGTGTTGTTTGTTTGCTTTTAATGCGCTTTGAGATTATTTTCTGTAATGAAAAGAGCTATACAATTTCAATAAATTCTTTTTAATAGAGGAATCTGAGACCATGGCCCATATCCACGAAACCTCTGAGTAGAAGTGCTGATCTAAGATGAATACCATTATATGGACAGGAGGGGGAGACCTGATCCTAGATCAGTACTCCTACTCTGGGAAGCTTTGGGGTTGTTCCATTTGATTTCAATCATTTTTGACTGCAACCCTTTTAATTTGAACAAAACTTCCCATACATTTTAGAAGTGGTCAGACAGTGACTTTTTGGACCTAGAGGTGCCCAAAGTTGACCCTTTTTGCATACCCTGCCATACCATGAGACATCCATGTCTTCATCAATGGAAAATGGAAACGGTTGAGTTTGAAATCATTTAAAAGCTTTAAAAAAGGGTTGTCATACTATTTTATCATTTAAAAAAAAATGGAATTAAAATGTTTTTTTATTTTTATTAATGGCAATTATTTAAAAACATAATTTTTGCATATGTTGTAGATTAGTCCCTATTTACATAATCTGAGGTGTTTTTGTTGTGCCCACCATCTGTTGAATAAAATAGAAATGTTTACTTTCAAATGGTGCTACAGAGATGGTTGGAGGTCCACCCATCAGAGAATGTTGACTTGCATGCGAATATCAGTTTTAAATTACACTGCCAATTTTCCATAGAAACCTATTGAAATCATAGAAATATAGATAATAGAAAAGATATTCGCATTTAAGTTGACATTCAACGTTGGGTGGGGCGACGGCCATCTTTGTGGCAGTAATTGGAAGTTCAATTTTACATTAAATTACAATTTCAATGGTGTACAAGCTAAATTGCAGTGATCTGAAGGTATAGGTCCATTCTGTGAATTATATTTCTATAATTGAAATGCCAACCACCCTGTATTAAAGAGCATGCTCTGTCTCAACTGATGGTAGGCACAACACATTCATCTCAGATTATAAATTAGGGTTTAAACTACAACATATGTGAAAATGAAACAAATCTGAGTTTATATGTTTTTAGATAATTGATGTCAAAGGTAAAAAAAAAGACAATTTTTATTAAAAAACATATTTTTTAAAGAAATGATTTAATTGTTTGACAAGACTGTTTGTAAACTTTTAAATGACATCAAACTCGCTCGTTAATCTTTTCCAGTGATGAAGACATGGATGTCTCGTGGTATTGTGGGGTATGCAAAATGGGTGGACTTTGATCTCCTGAATGTTTTGGCATTCAGGTCCACAAAGTTACTTTCTGACCACTTCTACCATGGGCAAATATGTATGGAAGGTTTCGTTCAAATCAAAAGTGAAATGGTCAAAAAGTGATTCAAATCAAATGGAACAACCATTTGCGAAAACGGGCTCTAGTGTAGGGAGCCCATATGTGACGAGGACAAGAGGAATATCATATCTTGCTCCAGACTGGCAACCAGGCTACTACTACACAACCATAGAACTAACCATAGAGTTAAAGGGATAGTTCACCCAAATCAAAACAGACTGTACTGTACATCTATGGGTCTGTAACTAATTATACTGGCACTGTATGTGGAAGGTCATACTTTATGACACCGCTGAACTTTCATCTAACCCTGAGTTGGATGGATGACGCTACTCAGGTGAGCTCTCTCCCCTCCCTTGCCCTCTGTACCATTTAAAGGTCCAATGAGGGGGCGAACCATCTTCCAAAAAACTGCTAATTTTGCCTTTTTGGGAACCTTGTTGTTCTTATTTGTGCATTATTTTCATCTATATACAGAACCAGTCAAACTTTTGGACACACCTACTCATTCAATGTTTTTTTGTTGTTGTTGTAGAATAGTAGTGAAGACATCAAAACTATGAAATAACACATATGGAATCATGTAGTAACCAAAATAGTTTTAAACAAATCAAAATATATTTTATATTTGAGATTCTTCAAAGTAGCCACCCTTTGACTTGATGACAGCTTTGCACACTGTTGGCATTCTCTCAACCAGATTCATGAGGAAGTCACCTGGAATGCATTTCACTTAACAGGTGTTATATGTTAAATGTTCCTTCTTAATGCATTTGAGCCAATCAGTTGTGTTGTGACAAGTTAGGGGTGGTATACAGAAGATAGACCTATTTGGTAAAAGATCAAGTCCATATTATGGCAAGAACAGCTCAAATAAGCAAAGAGAAACGACAGCCCATCATTACTTTAAGACATTAAAAACTTTGAAAGTTTCTCCAAGTGCAGTCGCAAAAACCACCAAGCGCTATGATGAAACTGGCGCTCATGAAGACCGCCACAGGAAAGGAATACCCAGAGTTTCCTCTGCTGCAGAGGATAAGTTCATTAGAGTTACTAGCCTCAGAAATTGCAGCCCAAATAAATGCTTCACAGAGTTCAAGTAACCAACACATTTCAACATCAACTGTTCAGAGGAGACTGCGTGAACCAGGCGTTCATGGACATTAGACCGGTGGAAATTTGTCCTTTGGTCTGATGAGTACAAATTTGAGGGTTTTGCTTCCAACCACTGTGTCTTTGTGAGACACGGAGTAGGTGAACGGATGTAAGGGCTGTTTGAGCAAGAAGGAGAGTGATGGTGCTGCATCAGATGACCTGGCCTCCAAAATCACCCGACCTCAACCAAATTGAGATGTTTGGGATAAGTTGGACCGCAGAGTGAAGGAAAAGCCAACAAGTGCTCAGCATATGTGGGAACTCCTTCAAGACTGTTGGAAAAACATTCCTCATGAAGCTCTTTGAGAGAATGCCAAGTGTGCAAAGCTGTCATCAAGGAAAAAGGTGGCTACTTTGAAGAATCTAAAATTATATTTTCATTTGTTGAACACTTTTTAGGTTACCACATGATTCCATATGTATTAATCCATAGTTTTGATGTCTTCACTATTATTTCAAAATGTTGGAAATAGTCAAAATAAAGAAAAACTCTTGAATGAGTGGGTGTGTCAAAACCTTTGACTGGTACTGTATAGCGTTTCCCTTGTCCCGCTACAAGGCCACCTGATTCAGTCCCAACCACCACTCCTACTCAAGGAACTCTTCAACCTCTGCTTCTCTCTCTCACTCTCTCTCTCACACACACCCCCCCCCCCCCCCCCCCCCCACTTCTGTACATTCTTCTCCCTGCTCCCAACCCTGTTCTACTGTAAACTGTTTACACACAATGCGAGTGGTTGTCGTGACAACGGACCAGGCTCGGGGCGAGTTGCAGGTGTTCCTGTTTGGGTTTGAGGGAGCCCTCAAGTTTCTTTTTTTAAAGAACATTCCGCTAGTTTGAGTTCTGGGCTCTTATTTATTTATTTCAGATGGCCCGTCAAACAGACAGGTTTATATCAACACAGAGGACCAGCTTCCTGTTATTACAGACCCCCCCCCCCCACTTCCTCCAGCCCCTCCACACACACACACTACTCAAATATATACTATAAGGAAATGCACACACAACTCCATGAATTGAGGCATGGGCATCACATTGTACACATAGGCTGTGCAAACGCAAGCACTCACACACAAACACGCATTCTACATGTGCTTACACACACAGAGAGAGAAACATGCATTACGTTACACACAGCTACACAGACAGACATACACATACCAGTTAACACAAACACACAGAGATGCGAACATCCCTCTCCTCATCCCTGGTTGTCTGTTAAGGACAGTTATGTTTACGGCTTATGTACTTGTCATTCCCACTACAGATAAACAGATGGGGAGATTGCATTGACTGACTGACTGACTGCTGAATGTTGTCTGTGAGAACAAACATCATGGGCACCATGGAAATGGAGGGTGACAAAGCTTACATAGTCCTGAGCCCGTCTCCACAAAGCTTCTCAGAGTAGGAATGCTGATCTAGCATGAGTTTAGACTTTTAGATCATAATTAATAGGATTTTATGGACAGATCCTAGATCAGCACTCCTACTCTTTGACGCTTTGTGTATACGGAGCCTGGTCTGCCAAAGACCACACTGTGTATCTGGAGATGCATCAGGAGAATAAAAACTAGCACACCCAAATGTACAAAATATAAAAGTAGCACATACTAATCTTGTGTAATTGAAATGTATATTATCTTTTTGTCTCACAATTGTTGTCACTATTATTATCATAGATGCAGTGCCCTGCGAAAGTATTCGGCCCCCTTGAACTTTGCGACCTTTTGCCACATTTCAGGCTTCAAACATAAAGATATAAAACTGTATTTTTTTGTGAAGAATCAACAACAAGTGGGACACAATCATGAAGTGGAACGACATTTATTGGATATTTCAAAAAATTTTAACAAATCAAAAACTGAAAAATTGGGCGTGCAAAATTATTCAGCCCCTTTACTTTCAGTGCAGCAAACTCTCCAGAAGTTCAGTGAGGATCTCTGAATGATCCAATGTTGACCTAAATGACTAATGATGATAAATACAATCCAAAATGCACCTGCACTGTGATAGTCTCAGAGGTCCGTTAAAAGCGCAGAGAGCATCATGAAGAACAAGGAACACACCAGGCAGGTCCGAGATACTGTTGTGAAGAAGTTTAAAGCCGGATTTGGATACAAAAAGATTTCCCAAGCTTTAAACATCCCAAGGAGCACTGTGCAAGCAATAATATTGAAATGGAAGGAGTATCAGACCACTGCAAATCTACCAAGACCTGGCCGTCCCTCTAAACTTTCAGCTCATACAAGGAGAAGACTGATCAGAGATGCAGCCAAGAGGCCCATGATCACTCTGGATGAACTGCAGAGATCTACAGCTGAGGTGGGAGACTGTCCATAGGACAACAATCAGTCGTATATTGCACAAATCTGGCCTTTATGGAAGAGTGGCAAGAAGAAAGCCATTTCTTAAAGATATCCATAAAAAGTGTTGTTTAAAGTTTGCCACAAGCCACCTGGGAGACACACCAAACATGTGGAAGAAGGTGCTCTGGTCAGATGAAACCAAAATTGAACTTTTTGGCAACAATGCAAAACGTTATGTTTGGCGTAAAAGCAACACAGCTGAACACACCATCCCCACTGTCAAACATGGTGGTGGCAGCATCATGGTTTGGGCCTGCTTTTCTTCAGCAGGGACAGGGAAGATGGTTAAAATTGATGGGAAGATGGATGGAGCCAAATACAGGACCATTCTGGAAGAAAACCTGATGGAGTCTGCAAAAGACCTGAGACTGGGACGGAGATTTGTCTTCCAACAAGACAATGATCCAAAACATAAAGCAAAATCTACAATGGAATGGTTCAAAAATAAACATATCCAGGTGTTAGAATGGCCAAGTCAAAGTCCAGACCTGAATCCAATCGAGAATCTGCGGAAAGAACTGAAAACTGCTGTTCACAAATGCTCTCCATCCAACCTCACTGAGCTCGAGCTGTTTTGCAAGGAGGAATGGGAAAAAATTTCAGTCTCTCGATGTGCAAAACTGATAGAGACATACCCCAAGCGACTTACAGCTGTAATCGCAGCAAAAGGTGGCGCTACAAAGTATTAACTTAAGGGGGCTGAATAATTTTGCACGCCCAATTTTTCAGTTTTTGATTTGTTAAAAAAGTTTGAAATATCCAATAAATGTTGTTCCACTTCATGATTGTGTTCCACTTGTTGTTGATTCTTCACAAAAAAATACAGTTTTATATCTTTATGTTTGAAGCCTGAAATGTGGCAAAAGGTCGCAAAGTTCAAGGGGGCCGAATACTTTCGCAAGGCACTGTATATAATATATCCCATTTACCCTTAAAAATGAGAATGGAACAGAGGACCAAGGGAAAAAAAACGTCTACGGGTGAGGTGAGTCAAACTGACTCTGAAAATACTCTTAGACACACCACTGCTGATAACGCTACTCACTGTGTGCTCAGCTTGCCAAGGAAGGGAGACGTAGTCTGGCCTCAACAGTGGTGTTGGCACCTGCGTTAAAAAGTATACAGCTAATGTATCAATGGTTCATCACCCACTCTTCTCTGGCACTGCTTCACACATGCAGTTTGTTGATCTTGGAAGTCTGAAAATACCTCAAACATAAATAGCTGACCTTGGTTCAGAGCTGTATGTATTACAGTAGACACAGGAAGGGGAAGTACCACAGCCCTGTCACCCCAGACACAGGGCATAGTTTTGGGGTCGTCGTCAAGGCAACACAGAACTGTGTATAACCTTGAATGAAGAAGCTATCTGCTATTTCAATGTTCTGTGAGATATTTTGCTGACGATTGTTGATGAGAGTGGACAGGTTTTGGAGAAGTCGATCAAGCCAAAGCTTTACTCCTCACAGAGATCACTGTCCTATGCAGGCAGTCATTTGTGTGTGTGTGTGTGTGTTGCATAGACAGTTTGACCAGATGGATGATATAAAGTCTTGGCTTGCTCTAGACAGCTTGGATGCTGCTAGTGGGGAAGTCCCCTGTGGTGGAATTAGTGCGGTCTGACTGCCACGCTTCTGAGAGGTCATGGGGATCACAGAGGTCGTGTCTACACTTGACACTTACACGTGACTTGAAGATGGCACTGAAAAGACGGGTCTAGATGCACAAAAGTCACTTTGTGATCTGATTGTGTTCAGATCTGGCTTACCACTTCAGGAGGTACTCAAGGAGGCATTGCATGCGGATTTCTCCTCTGTCTGGCTACCCGAAAGCGCACACAGTGGGCGACGACATCAGCGCTCCCCCACAAGTCTCCAGAAAACGTGTGTTTTGGGACAGAGGCACCTTTTCAGTATAGTGTTGGAAGAAATACATGTGAGCTGGCCTCAAATGCTAGCCAGCTAGCTAATATTTAGAATAAATATTTGTTGGGGGGGCTAGAGATATGCTAAACCGTTTGCAATATCTTTAGCGTTGCTTGCTAGCTAGCTAGCTGGCAAGCTACAGAAGTTAACTGGCTAGTTAGCTACAGTAGTTAGCTACCTCCTTCAATTGTTGTTGTGTTATTATCATATTCTGCCTATTCCACCGTCTGTAGAATATATGCTGCAATTTGAATATAGCGCGGGAAAGGGGAATCTGGCCACACTGTGGACACGGTAGACACATTTAAATGTAGATGTACGACGCATTCGGAATTCCGTGATCAGAACTCTATGATCCGAATACTAAAGCTGCATGAATTGTCACGTCGAGAGAGAGAGAGAGAGTTAGTTTTATACGTGCCCTGTTTATCTCTCACATCCACTCCTCTAACCTCCGTACACATTTATAAAATGATTGTCTTGATAACAAGGACGAACACTCCCCCACACGCATACACACACCCACACAATCTTCAACACACACCCTGGTCCACGTTTGCCTGCTCAACAACCTTGTCTTCAGCACTTGCATGATAATTGGAATGTGTTTCTGGGGGAGGGAGGGGCAGGATGTCGGACAGTCAGTGTGTGTGTGTGCACGTATTTCTGTGCGTTGGTGTGTGTGTGTAAGGGAGAAAGTAAAAGTGAGTCATCATATAACCCGAAAGGAAAGTGTTGGTACAGCAAGTTTTGTCCTGCATTAGCAGGAAGGTTTCAGTCAATAGGACACAGAGAGGAAACCTGTTGGCTCTCATAGTCTCCCGGTGAGGTGGTGGTGGAGGGTGGTGGTGGTGGTGGTGGTGGAGAGTCTGAATGAACGAGGGGGAGGGAGGCCAGAGGGGTGTTGCCATGAGTGACCCCCTCCTGCCACCATCTCCCTCTCCCTTACTCTGTCTTGAAAACAGTGAGCTCAGGAGAATGGAATCTTATCTCTGCAAAAATGCACTTTGGAATTCATCAGCAGCGAATGCAAAACATCAGCTCCTTGTGTGCATGTGTGAGCGCATTTGTCTGACCATGCGAGCATGTGTTTGTCTAACCATGTGCGTGTGAGAGTGTGTGCCTATTGGTGTGTGGTTTGTGTGCACGAGAGTCTGTGCATGGTGTGTGTTTTGTGGGCCATGAGTTACCCCAATTCTTTCATGTGAACTGTTGGTGAAAGTCTTCCTCTGTTCCTCCTCATCCCTCACACTGCAGTCCACTCTCGGACATCAAGATCAAATTGTCCTTCCCAGCACGCAACACTCACAAATCATCCACTCCACTCGCAGTGTCATTCCTTCAGAGGCCAAACCCAGGATCATTTGTTCTCAACATTTTAATAGCAACTGTGTGCACTTCCAATTATCTTTCCTTCAAACGATTAAAGATTAATACTTTAATATGATCTTCAATGTATTTTTGAATACCGTATTAAGGTAAATTTCACAAGATACAGATGTAGGATATTAATTTGGTCAAGTTTGCTACAGCAGGAAAATTATCTTGCAGCAGCAGGAAATGTGAATTATTATGTGTATTATAATTAATGGACATTTCTTTAGAGTGTTGACATTTTTTGTTTGGGCAAATCAAGTCTGACATTTTAAAGAGAAAATGACATACTTTAGAAGCCATTTAAACCTCGAATACTCTACACAATTCTCAGCAACAAAAGAGTGATCAAATTAAGATCCTACATCTGAACGTACAAGTTGCCTATTTTCAATGGAACTTTTTTCAGGCAATATCGCTACAGAAATACCAGTGCACAATAGGCTTTAGAGCACACCATCAGCCATCTCATATACTTACAGAGTGACATCAAAAGAACGTGTGTCATGCATCATGTGTGTGCAGTTCTCAGTTTAATGAGGTTACCTGAACAAACAGATGTTTAGTTGGGAACAGATAAGGAGTTTGGAACTTTGTCACAGATATAAAGTGGCTCGTAAATCCTCCCATTATCGCCTGAGAAGCATTTATACTCACGCTGAACAGCTCTACTTCAGCTGTTTGTGTTATTGCTGAGGCCAAGGATCACTTAAGACCCAAGATACGCCATCGTCAATACAGTTTTACTGCTCTTCTCCTCACCTCACTTCCTGCTTTCACGCCTAGGCTATGCTATTTTCAGTCCCACCTGACTCTACAATCCATTACGTCTTTAATTCAGCGATTAATTGAGCAGTGACATGGATGCGATGTCTCTGGGTGGTTGTCAGCCGTGTTGAAGTTCAATTCATCAAATCATAACAGAATGAAGCCCTTGTGTGTAAGGTCCATTTCTTTGATGACTTTTCCTATGTCAGACACACACAAAGGGGCAACAATGTTCATACCGTACAATATTTGTACATAAAGTGTGTGTGCTGAAAACTAAGGTACGCCATGATGATGATATAGGTAACAATTTGAAGTGAAGTGTACATAGGGTTCAAGGGCCCTAGTCTCTGTCCCCTCTTCTCCAAATGTGACTCCAGTCAGTGCAGTGGACAGGAAATGGATCGGTGGGTGGTGGGGGGGAAGACTCCGGTCGGCTTGTTAAGAGAGCGGTGAGGTATTACTTTAAAAGCTCCTCCACCCCCGTCGGAATGTGGAGGGGGGAACGTGGGACAGCGGACGTCTTTTCCAGAGGACGGGAAACCTGGGGGCAGAAGTGGAGTTATACCACTGCTCTCGTGATGAAGGGTCCTTACAGTAGCCTACTCTAACTGAAAGTTCCATATGCAGCAGATGGGAGTCTATGAAACTCACTCCTCAGCCTGGAGTATTTTCGGTGGCGCAATTGGGTAAGACACTTCAGGAGGGTGGTCACGTGTGTTTGCAAGGCAGAGGTCCTGGGTTTGAGCCTTGGTAAGAGCTGAATCAGGGGGGAGCGGTACTCGTACTCGCTTTACACATACAGTAGCCTACTCACTGAAAGGTACATACAGTAGCCTACTCACTGAAAGGTACATACTCTCACGCCCTGACCTTAGAGAGCCTTTTTATTTCTCTATTTGGTTAGGTCAGGGTGTGATTTGGGTGGGCATTCTATGTTTTCTATTTCTTTGTTTTTGGCCAGGTATGGTTCCCAATCAGAGGCAGCTGTCTATCGTCTCTGATTGGGAATCATACTTAGGTAGCCTTTTTCCCACCTGTGTTTGTGGGTAATTATTTATTTTCTGTGTGTGTTTGTGTGCGCCACGGTTGCGCCACGTTCGGTTTCTGTTTACCTATTTTTTGTGAAGGTTTCACTTTATTAAAGATGTGGAATTACATGCACGCTGCGCCTTGGCTCATTTACGACAGGGAGTTTGAAGACAGTGAACGTGACACGTACAGTAGGCTACTCACTGAAAGGTACATGCAGTAGGCTACTCACTGAGAGACTGGACTGGTTCATGTTATGGTCACAGCACATGTTGCTTCCTAGTGGCCTCTTATTGGATAATAATGTCCTCACCAATCCAGATGTCCAATGAAAAATACTGTCATGATCAAAGCAAATACTGCTGTGAAGTACAAATAATTACAGTGTAATTGTTCAGATGATGCAGATAACATTAGATAACGGTCCTGTGAATTGTCTGAGCTCACAGATGGGATGGTGTGTGTGTTGTCCCTCTGGCCCAGGGTAATTCATCAGACTGGGTGAATTGATGGGAGTTGGGTTGAGTGTGTGTTTGGGGGTGAATCTCCAGATGAAATCTAATATGTGAGACGATACATCCTAAAGAGACGTTTCCTCGTAGCCCTGCCCGATGAATACCAATTTGGTGGCCGCCGCTGGAAGGACGATTGCCCCTTGCTTGAACAAGGCGGTGGGGAATTACAATGTACCTTTTTCTGGCTCGATCCATCCAATCACAGCCCCCAAATTGTAGTGACTTTATCCTCCCCTATGAGTCATCCATTCATACCTTGGTCTGGTAAGAGAATATGTTTGGTCTTATTCAGTAACATACTCATGAATTGATCATGGAGATTGTATTGTCTGTGATCATCTCAGCATGTTAGCTGATAATGAAAACGGTGTCCATGAAAATCAGTGGGTGGGTTTGCAAAAGTAATGAAGGAAAATAATTAGCCAGTCCACCCTGACCTTATCTCTAACTGAGTGTGTGTGTGTGTGTGTGTGTGTGTGTGTGTGTGTGTGTGTGTGTGTGTGTGTGTGTGTGTGTGTGTGTGTGTGTGTTTGATGGTAGTGGGGGTGGTCTGACTTAGTGACATCACCATCAGGGAGGATCCAAATGACCAGGAAAGTCAATTAGAGTTACACTGAGTTTACCAGCTGGACTCTCTGTATAGCACAAGAGAGAGAGAGAGAGAGAGAGAGAGAGAGAGAGAGGAAAGGGGAAAAAGGGGAGGAGAGACAAAAAGAGAATGAGAGACAACGAAAGAGAGGAAGGAAAAGAGACACATTTCGGAAGCTGGGGACCAGAGGGAATTTTTGCCGGTTACAGAATAGTCTCCAGACTAATTTGTCTTGTGCAGGTCCATACAGTAGATAAATTGCGTGTATATTTGTCTCTCTGTGTCTGAGCAGAGGTGGAAGTGTCGGCGACAGAGAGAGGGAGTTGCCTGTTTGAAGAGGTCAGGCAGGCAGGGGAAAGCCGGTGGATATGTTTTAAGAGGCCGCTTATCTGAAACTGACAACAGGATGAGAGGGTGAGTGAGGGGGGAGAGCCCAGCAGTACAGGGGGAGAACCATGGAGAGTACACCGTCCTCATTCACAGCCCACTCACAGAGGACACACAGACACAGGCTAACCTGAGAGAGAGAGAGAAGCAGAGATAGAGGGAAAGAAAGAGAGGGAAAGAGTCTACTTTGTCCATTCTGTCCGACCGAGTGGGAGCGAGAGGCGAGGGTTCGTAACACTGGAGCTCAAGGATAAACCATGGACTCTGCACACCTCTTACCACGCCTGGACGTGAGTACTGCACACTCACACACACACACACCCATAAACACACACTCTCTCACACACACGCAAACACACACATATACTGTCCATGTCTGCCAAGCCAACTCTGCCTGGCCACAGGAACTTCACTGCTCAAACCATTAGCCACTCTAGGGAGAACAAACGCATGCTCACACGCCCGCAGAGGCTGGCATACTGTGTTGCTCTAAATCAAACGCCTGGAAGCCGAAGGTCCGAGAACAATGTGACTGTTATGTTTTCAGAAGACATAACGTGACTCCTCTGTAGGAGCGTAAAGGCATGACTTATTCCTCTGTGTTAACGGAGAATCCAGCTTTTCAGTGTTGTTTCTGTCTTTTCCACCTCGGGTCCTGTGTCGACCAGACGCGTGAAGTCTTTGAACTCTCTGATGTCACGTGTCGGACATGTCACTGTTTCCACCAAATGCTTCTGCAATGTTCGGCCCTCAGCGAGCCCCCTGTTCACCAAAACGTAGCCTCCTGCTGCCGGTCACTTAGCTCCCTGACTCTCAGATCGTCTGAACGTAGCTCGGAAGGAAACGTGTGGATCACGGCGAGGGGGGAAAAGTGTGAAAACGGAGGCGTGCAGTTGTGAATGTCCGAGCTGAAATTAGATGAAGACGTACAAGAGCCGAACGCCTTTCCGGTGACAGGTTCAGGTTGAAATAGAATGGAGACAAAGTTGACTTGTTGATGCTCTGCACCTTATGTGCTACTTAGACTCTTGTGAGAATGTACCTGGGAATGAAAGCCCTGGCAGTAGTGACTACTATACTGTACATTGTGTGTCTGTTTAATGTCTTTCCAAAGGACCAGGTAGCTCATGTCCCAAATCAAATCAAATGTTATTTGTCACACGCTTCGCAAACAACAGGTGTAGGCCAATGGTGAAATGCTTACTGACGGGGCCCTTTTCTCACAAGGCAGAGTTAAAGATACATTTATATAAAAACATTAGAATATAAATAGTGACAAGAGGAATGAAACACAGTGAATAACGGAGAACAATAACGAGTCAAAATAGCACGCTATAAACATGTACCGGAACCGAGTCGATGTGCAGGGCTACAAGGTAATTGAGGTTACTATGTACATACAGTATGGTACAGTAGGGGTAAAGTGACTAGGCGACAGGATAGATAATAGACAGTAGCAGCAGTGTATGTGGTGAGTGTGAAAATGTGTGTGTGTGAGAGTGTCAGTACGCATGTGTGTGTGGGCGCATGTAGTGTGTGTGTGTGTGTTGGGGTGTGAGTGTAAGTATGTGTGAGTGTGTGGGTCCAGTGTGCCAACAGTCAGTGCACGAGAGTTAGTGCAAAAAAGGCCATTACAGGTTGTCCGGGTAGCCATTTGATTAGCTATTTAGCAGTCTTCTTTAGCAGTCTTCTTTAGCAGTCTTCTTTAGCAGTCTCATGGCTCGGGGGGGAGAAGTTGTTCAGGGTCCTGTTGGTTCCAGACTGGTACCACATGCCGTGCGGTAGCAGAGAGAACAGCCTATGGCTTGGGTGGCTGGAGTCTTTGACAATTTTTTGGGGCCTTCCTCTGGTACCGCCTGGTAAAGAGGTGCTGGATGGCAGAGAGCTCGGCCCAAGTGATGTACTGGGCCGTAGGCACCACCCTTTGAAGGGCCTTGCGGTTGGGTGCCTCGCAGTAGCAGTTTCTGGCGATGTTGTGAGAGAGTTGGTTGGTTCCCCAGTAGCCGGAAAATGTCTGGTCTACTCCACCTCTCCTTAGGGAGCCTCATCGTCTGCTGTCATCTTAACCCTGTCTGCATTCTCCTCTGTGTGTGTGTGTTTGTGTGTGTGTGTGTGTGTGTGTGTGTGTGTGTGTGTGTGTAAGCATATTTTTGTTGTGATTGTACGTGTGCATGATGCATGCGCAGCGCTATGCCTTAAAAAACATTCAAATCGATTGGCTTTTGTCCATCACACGCATACACATTCACACACATAAAACATATCTGTTCCTCTTGGCATGTACGTGTTTGCACTCAGTCTGCGTGGAGCGTACGCGTGGAGCCGTGCAGTACATACCGTGGCAGGGGCCGGGGCAGTAGTAAATAACGTAACGGTTTGTTGAGGAAGGCGAGCGGCGGGCTGAATGTCTGGGGCCGCCCGCGTCATTAGCCTCTTAATCGCCCCAGCTGGGATAAATTATAATACACTCTAATAAAAACCACCCAGCAGGCAACCAGGAATATTATTCTAATGATTTCATCTGTCACGCTTCGAGATAAAAAAAAATGTTTTGTCCTCCTAGCTTCAGCCTCATACATTAAATCATAAAGCAGTGAATGCCGAGGTCATCAGAGAGCTCCGTCGTGTGTTAGCGATGTATAGAGAGGGGTGAGGAACATTCCAGATGCATTAGGTGTAGGTGTGTCGGTTTCAGGTGATTATGAGAATGGTCCACACAGGTGCTGGTTGAGCAAGTTAGAAAGAAAAAACAAACAACGTTCTTGCGATGTGTGTAACGTGAGCTTGCCCAAGTTGGTGTGGGTGAGTTGAAGATTTCCACGACATACAGTCATTATGACATGGGGCAGCCAGTTTGTGTGTGTGTGTGTGTGTGTGTGTGTGTGTGTGTGTGTGTGTGTGTGTGTGTGTGTGTGTGTGTGTGTGTGTGTGTGTGTGTGTGTGTGTGTGTGTGTGTTTGTTAGAGAGCAAGAGAGAGGGAGAGGGAGGGAGAGGGAGAGAAGGAATCTGGGGAAAAGAAACACGGGAAGAACAACAGGAAACGAAAGTGGCGGGACCAGGCGTAACACGAAGACAGCGGCCGCGGATAAATCAGCCGGCTGCGGTGACACTGGGCCCTCTCGCCCCGGCAACACTCGGCAGCACTCTTCCGCAAAAACATCATTCATTTAGAGGGCTAAGGAAAAAGACCAACATAAGGGAGAGAGGGGAGAGAGAAATGAAGAGAGGGACAAAAAGAAAAACAGAGGTTGGGAAAGAGAGAGACATGCAGATAAAGAAGAATGGAGAGACAGGGAACACAGGGGGGGGGGGGGGGCAGTGGAAAGAGATATGGAAAAGGACAAGTGGTGATAGAGAGACTGAGTCAAAGAGAGAGAAGGGGAGCGTATATACAGAGTATATATCTGTATATCTTTGTACATATCTGTATATCTCTGTACATCTCTGTCTATCTTCACTTCTCTCTCTTTAACTCTTGTCTCTCTATCACCCCTTGTCCTGGTCCATATGTCTTTCCTCTCCCCGCCAGAGGAGATATACAGAGAATAGAGGGGAAAGAAATGGAGAGGAACTAAGAGAGAATGCGGGGGAGGGACAGATAAACAGAAAGGGGGGGATTGATGCAGCGACAAATGAAGGCGATAAAGAGGGACTAAGAAAACGAGAGACTAAAAGACAGAGCGTGAAGAGATGTAGAGAGAGGGAAAGAGAGACACTTATGTTGGTCTGTTTTGATCTGTGGGTTCAGAGGGCCAGCGAGCAGACCGCCCTGCCTGATTACACACACAAATCTCTCGTCTTCGTGCGCATGGGGTCACTCTACCGTCTGCTCCGGGTCAGACATCATCTAATATGTCTGAGAGCACCCCCTCTCCCCACCTCACCCCTCACCTCCCCCGGAAGACTTGATTAGTCCCATTTCAGCGGAGAGAGAGAGAGAGAGGGGGGGGGGGGGGGGGGGGGTCGAGGGAGGGAAAGCTAATGCAGGGATGTCACCATCCAGGATGAATGGAGAGGGGGGGCGGCTTGACGGAGAGGATGGCAGATAATGAGGCCAAATGGAGTTTAGTGGCTTCTCTCCCAGTTTAGATTAGCTGGAGAAACACAGGGAGATGGGTGGACGTACTCTAGATGGATGTATGGCAGGGTGTCCTCTGACTCCCCCCCACAACCACCACCCCCACCCACCCACTCCCCCTTCTGCAAGTAACCTTTGAACCTTCATTATGGGGGGGGGGGGGTCCTCAATCTAGTTTACGAGCCTTGGGACGCCACGGGAAAGGCTGTACAGTTGTGGCTCTCTAATCTCTAATCGTACTCTAATTGTCCTGTAGCGTTGCCTCAAGTGGAGAGGCATCGGGCGGAAGGACATTACTTTGGGTGGGGCTGCCTGAGTTAATGGCTAGTGAGCAGAGTCCCACACTCACAGCTTATTTTCCCAGGGTATTACTGTGTCTGTTCTTGCTCTCGCTCACACACACACACACTCACATGCTTGCACGCACACACACACACACACACACACACACACACACACACACACACACACACACACTCACACTCACACACACATTCACTCACACACACACGCATACACACACGTACACACACACAAACCCACACACAGCCTGTGAACTTCTTGTAAACCCTACTCTGACACTATAGCATGATCGGCTGTCATTAGGGTGTCGTTATGTGTTCGTTGTGCCATAAACGCCTCTGTTATCTAGCTGTGTCGGACTTAATCGATTCTCAGCTCAGTACCGAGATGAGATAGGGAGAGTGCAGAAGTGCAGAATTAGAAAACACTTCGGCTCGAGTCTGCAGGGAAAACTAGGACGTTGAGCTCTACCTCGTTTACATTCATTGAGCCGTATCTTTTCTTCTTAGAATAATGACGACATCTGTCATTTCTTTCGTTGTAGGATGATGGTAAAGCAGACCGGTTGAGAGGAGAGAAGTCATGGCCCAGCCCAGGTCTCAGTCTCTACGTGAACCTCCAAACTTTGAATGCTTTGAACCAAATCTAGGGTCAGCTTACCCTCCCCCAATCCTAACGGCAAACTGACTCGCTAGTTAAGTGCCAACTTCATCCTACTTTGAACAATAGACAGGTCAGACACCGTACTCTGACCTCTAGATCCTGACTCCAGAGGGCACAAGGCCATTAAGGCCTGTAGTTTGTAATTAGTCACTCATTGGGGTGGTAACCCGGCTGGATGGGGCGTTAACGCTATGACCTCCAGCACTGGGCCTTTTTCCCCGTGCAGCAGACAGGCCAGTTAGCAACTATGGTCTCATTATTTGGTTGAAGCTCCTGTAAGCTGTGGGAAGTAAATTAGAGCAATAGAGATATAAAGTACAGTAGCTCCACTAGTTATTATTCTCCAGTAAAGTCAACTGGCTTTAAATAAATCAAATCAAATCAAATTGTATTTGTCACATACACATGGTTAGCAGATGTTAATGCGAGTGTGGCGAAATGCTTGTGCTTCTAGTTCCGACAATGCAGTAATAACCAACAAGTAATCTAGCTAACAATTCCAAAACTACTACCTTATAGACACAAGTGTATGGGGATAAAGAATATGTACATAAAGATATATGACTGAGTGATGGTACAGTCATATATCTTTAGCTCATTGGTGGTGTTTATCAGGACTACTATTAAGGTTCTCCTACGCATGTACACACACACGCAAACACGGAATATATTCTCTGCTTAATCACTGTTATCCCCCTGTGCTTGAGTTTCCTAGGAGATGGGGCCTTGGCAACACATAGCAATACATGAACAATAAGGAAAACAAAGTGGTGCTGTTTTTACAGCCATGTGTATCCAGCAAACAACTTCACATGGACTTCAGCAGTACATTTCTTGGTATCGCCCCAGACTTACTGCATGATAGCCCGACAAGCAGTGTGTGAATTACGTGAGGGGTGCTTTGGGGGAGGGGGGTTTCTCTAATTGAACCATTCTCCTATTTGTTTTAATAGCACGTTTGTACTGCTACAGTGGTAAATATGAAAATAAAAGATGACGCCAAATGAAACGAACACCCCCACCTCCCTGTCACGGTTTTAAGGCCAGTGAAAGTCGATTGGGGTTTATTTTTTAGGCCTCTCTCTCTCTCTCTCTCTCTCTCTCTCTCTCTCTCTCTCCCTGTCTCTCTGCCTCGCTCTGTCTTGAACTTTTGCTAGCGAACTTGCAACATTGTATCGACTGGGTCCAACCCACGAGCAAACCTGCAACATGATCAACTTTGGTCCCAGCAGGCTAGTGGATCTTACATAATAGTTTCACAGTTGATGAGCTCCGCACAGACAGAGCTGTCTTTGCGTCCTGTATTTCAGCCTCTTCTCAGGTGTCCCGGCTTGTCTTTTGACAACAACAAAAAAGGTACATTTGTCACCAAGATGCGTCAATTCATTCACAAGAGTGTGGTACTAATGACATATCCCGAATGTCATAAAACGTTCTCTCGGAGGATTTAAGCTATGAGTAGTGGTATTTCAAACCCCCACACTCCAATTTACTGAAAGACGTTAAACATATGGTATAGGAATTTCAATGAACAACGTGGGACTTTAAAGAGCACCACTGGAAGTGTCAAGAAGTGAACGACTTAAGCGTTCCGTTTCCTCTTCTCCCTGAAATAAACCCTAACTTCACTCCTCTCCTCCCCCACTCCTCCCCCTCTCTCCCTCATGCAGATCCACCATGTTCCCTGCTAACCTCTTGGTCCTGATGGTCCTGCTGCTACCTCAAGCCTCGTCTGGTCGCCAGGGCGGAGCCACCGAGCCAGATGGTAGTGTGTCGTCGTTGTTATCGTCATCACCAACCCCCCTGGACCCTAGCCTGGCCCAGACCATCCAGAACCTGCTGCTGAGCCGCCTGGGCCTGCAGTCCCATCCCAACCCCCGGCCAGGTGCCCCCGTCCCACAGTACATAGTGGACCTCTATCGCTTCCACTCCCAGCAGTACCACCTAGTCCAGGATCCACACTTCAGCTACCCCAGCCAGCATGTCCAGGACGCCAACACAGTGCGCAGCTTCCACCACACAGGTAACATTACACATGTGGTCTGGGCCCAATATCCCCAAAGCGTCTGAGATTAGTTTAGCCTTTAAGATCATAATGAATAAGATCATATGGATAGATCCTGGATCAGCACTCCTAATCTGAGGCTCTGTGTGGATAGTTTGCAACGCTGTTCTACCTTGTCCTGCCACTGATTGGGATCAGTTCCACAACACGTTTTTTAATGGACACTGTTCTACACATCCCATTTGTAGTTTCAGTCCGGGTTAGATGGCATTGATGGCGACAGGGCTGTGATACCCAGTCTGTTTCTGTTATGACTCCACCTTGGCAGTCAGTAGGCTCCAAAGTCAGACCCTCTATTTTCCATTTGATAACGTGGATGTTTCCATAACAGTCACAAGCTAACCAGCAACAAGTGGAGGTCCTATTCTGATGCTAGTGTGTGCAATGAAAAGCTTATCTAGCTGTTTATGGCACTGAATGTGTCTGACATTTAAAGTTAAGGGTTGACAGGTCAATTTACCTTGTATTCGACATTGTGAGATTACAATGTTTGATATAGGAAATCCTACAAGAGAGACCTCCATGGAACCGCAGAGAACATCAGTTTTGTTTTACAAATTGAACCTTCTTCTCTGAACTATCTTAACCCCTCCCTCCCTCCCTCCCTCCCCTCCCTCCCTCCCTCCCTCCCTCCCTCCCTCCCTCCCTCCCTCCCTCCCTCCCTCCCTCCCTCCCTCCCTCCCTCCCTCTCTCAGAGTCTACCAGTCCCTCACTCCCCCTTGAAAAGAGGCAGACCACCGCGAGCAACAACAGGGTCCCCATCTCCTTCAACGTGTCGTCCATCCCCCAGGATGAGCGTGTGGTGTCTGCAGAGCTTCGTTTCTTCCGGGGTGGTGGGGCCAGCCCGGGCCCTGGGGCCCACAGGGTCAGCCTGTTCCTCTCTGGAAGCCCTGGGGACTCTGAGTCTGAGCCCACTCTGCTGGAGTCACGGGTCCTCACACGGGCCCCCAACACCAAGCCAGCTGTCTCCTGGGAGGCATTCAGCCTCAGCACCGAACTCTTTCTGGGGGCCCACGCTCAGACTGGGAGCCTTTCCTTCCTCCTGGAGGTGACCCCTCTGGGTAACACCACCCTCCTCACCCCCCCTGACCATGATGCTCTACCACCTTCCACTGGGGAGGAAGGACGAAGAGTGGGACACCTGAGGGTGCGCAGATCTCTGGGACAGGACGAACACAGCTGGGCACGAGAGAGACCCCTGCTGGTTACTTACAGCCATGACGGGCGTGGGGAGGCACTAGCCGCCCATGTCCGGAGAACCTCTGGCACTGCCCAGAGGATGAGGGGGAGGAAGGGGGCCAGAGAAAGGGGCAGGAGTAGCAGCAGCAACCGGGGAAGGGACAGAAACAAGGACAGGGAGAGGGACAATGACCGGAGTGCCAGCCCTGGCTGGGGCAGTAGCTGGGACGAGGGTGGAAGAGTGAAGCGTAATGGTGGCCGCGCAGCAAAGCTGAAGCGTCTGTCCCGCACCCGCTGCCGCCGCCACCCACTCTACGTGGACTTCAAAGACGTGGGCTGGAACAAGTGGATCGTGGCGCCTAGCGGCTACGACGCCTTCTTCTGCCTGGGGGAGTGTCGCTTCCCGCTCGCCGACCACATGAACTCATCCAGCCACGCCATGGTGCAGACGCTGGTGAACTCGGTGAACGGAGCCGTGCCGCGGGCCTGCTGCGTGCCCACCGCCCTCAGCCCCATCGCCATGCTCTACCTGGACCCACAGGACCGCGTGGTGCTCAAAAACTACCAGGACATGGTGGTGGAGGGCTGTGGATGCCGGTGACGGGAAACAAAAGAGAGGGAGGGAGGAGAGAGATGGAAGGAGAGATTGATGGCGTAAAGACAGAGGGCAAGGACAGAACCCAGCCCAGCAGGACCACGTGAAACAAGAGGACCTGGATCTTGTGGCGGAGGGATGCAAATACTAGGACTAGCGGGGGGCCGGAGAGATGGATGAGGCAGGAAGAGAAGAGACGGGAATGTAGAACCCAATCCAGCAGGAACAAGTGCTTTCTAAGAAGTGCATGGTGTCGGAGGGCCACAGCTGTCGGTAGTGGAAATAAAGAGGAGTAGAAAGAGCGGAGAAGAAAGAGAGAGGGAGAGAGATGGAAAGAGAGAGAGAGAGAGAGAGAGAGGAAAAACAGAGACAGAGGAGCCCCCTTAGGACACAGTGCAGTGCTTCAGAAGTACCACACAGTGAGAGTATGAAGAGAAGACAGAGGGAACGATGGAGAGGGAGAGAAATAACGAAGCAGTCTTCCACATCCCGGTAGGGGAAGAGGATGCTGCTGACAGGAGAAGAGGGGAGAACGACAGCCAGGAGTAGAGGAGAAGAGAATCCTCCCATTAGCCCCACCTCCTCTCCTTCAATAGCACTCCACTCGCTGACAGCCCTGTGCTTGTTCAGTGCTCCCTCGCCAGCCCTCTACGTGTCTGTAACGTGTCTGTGTCTGTGTCTATCCGTGCTTAGTGTGTCGCTCACCTCCTTCCAGCATCAATCTGTAAAGGAGACGCACTCAATCAGTGGAGTGGAAGGGGACTGGCAAGAGATGAAGATATCAGTGCCAGAGTATACTATCTGTACGGTTGGACATCAATAGTGGCTTATAGTACAGAGACAGCTGTCATGTGGCCCATATGAGGAGGATGATACATATAGCCTTTGCATCAGTTGACACCATCCTCAAACTAACTCGGCTAACTTGTCTGGGCCAACGGACAGCTACTGACCTCTCATCAAGAGAGATGTTGACGGACACTCCTCGCAGACTGAATAGATATGGATTTTTCGCAGACAGACAGACATGAATCTTCCCGTCATGAGATATATATTTTTTAAACCACAACAATAATACAGAGGAATTATTATGCTATTGTTTGAATGTACTACTATCATTATTATTTAAAGATAACTTTTTGTTGTACATTTCCTTTGCAGAGATGAAGAAAATTCAGAAAACCGTTGTCATCAAAGTAATTCCATTAAATGGTAAATCTAACTTAACGAGTCACATTAGGTATTTAAATAGCAACCACATATGGTGTATTTAACCTTGAAAATATTTAAGATATCTGCTCTCTACAAAGCCACATGTACAGTACAGTAATACACCTAAAACCTGCGGCCCTTATAGTAGCTTTGGTACAGCAAGTTATGGTGGCTTTTGGTGCACTATACATACAAAAACACAGTGTTGTAATGATGCAGTCATAAGCTCAAGACATGCCACGTATCAAGGCTCTGTGTATTGTATTCTACTGAATCGTGTAACAAGAACACAATGTCATCGTCGAACACAGATGTCTTTGCTGGAGGTGTGCATGTTTTTTTTTAAAGAACGGCTAATGTTAAAGCAGTTGATTTCCAGTGCCTTTTGGACGAGGGCTTTGCAGGTGTTCTCCTGTTATGAGTTGAACATTTTGAGTATCTTTCCAGCATTTTGCTTTTCCCTCTATTTAAATGGAAGCATTTAAACAACAGTCTGTAAAATGTTTGACATTGTCTGAAAACGTGATGAAACCTGTAATAAACAGACCGAGCAGCACCTCTGTCACATGATTGGGTTTTGAAAATCAACCACATTTCCTTGTTCCTCCTCTGCTAGTGTTCTGAGGACCTATTGCTCTGAGTCTATGCACAAAGACAAGGGGAGAGCAGAGGGGGACTGTGAAATCCTTTCATTGGTCAGAATCCCTTTCAATCACAAATTGCCTCTAGATAGACATTTGAGCCAAGGAAGGAAGCCAGTGGTCCCTTGATGTACCCAGAACAAACCAGATTTGGCTGTAGGCCTCGAGTACCTATATAGTCCCAATGAGACACACATCCCTGTGATAGAAGGGCATGAGGAGAAGGCTATTCATGGGGCAGATCCACATCCCTTACTGGCAAAACCACTGCACCACCTTGTCAATTCACACCCGGCCTGTGATGCAGCCCACATGTGTTTCTGATCGCCAGATGTTACACAGAGAGCTACTGCGCCTCTGAGCTCGCAGCAGTCAGTGTGCTCGGCAACGGGTCATTCCTCACGTCGTGAATGTGGGGGTCAAACCAACTCAACAGCTTTCTCGATCCCACATTCCTGTGTGTTGAAAGGAACTACCCTCCCCTCCTCCAGATGGATCGGCTCACTGCTTGTGAAGTATTGGGAGGTGAACAGTGTGAAACCCACAGCCGCTTTGCTCCATCCCGGGGAGGGGCGACCCTCCTCCCCTCCTGTCAGAGGCTGGACGTGGTCCAGAGCTCACTGGCTGCAGCTGGAGCTGTCCAGATTCTTCTTACATATTGCCTCTCACCAGCTGTCAACAGCAGCACACTGCCAACGGGGCTCCTGTGTGTGCGCGTGCGTGCATCTGTCTGTCTGCATGCGTGCGAGAGAGCATTAATGTGTTTGTGTGTGTAGATGTGTGTTTAGGTAAGTAGTGAAAACTATCTCATAAAATACACACAGCATGAGTCAGCCATGCACTGGCAGGAGGATAACCTTTGCTCCACAGAGGGTCTGTATCCTCCCTAACCCCTCCTTTTGCCCTAACTCCCCTCTCCCCTCTAAGCCACTCTTCCCCCCAACCCATCCCTCACACATCTTCTCTCACCACCCAACCCATCCTTCACCCCCTGACCCATTCCTCATCCCACCCTCCCCTCTCCCCCCTCTCAGCCCATTCCCCTATCACCCGTCTCACCCCTAGCCAAGACTACTCACTCCCTCCCTTGCCCCCTGCCTCTACCTAACCCATCCCTCAACCCTTCCAT